>NC_043705.1:82426587-82458201 GCF_006229205.1 Suricata suricatta | reverse complement strand
ATTCTATTTTTTATTTTCCAAGGAATCTCATACTGTTTTCTGTAATGGCTACATCAATTTACATTCCTACCAACAGTGTATAAGTGTTGCTTTCCTTTTCTCCACATATTCGCCAACACTTGTCTCTTGTCTTCTTGATGATTGCAATTCTAACAGGTAAGAGGTTTTGATTTGCATCTCCCTGGTGATTAGTGATGTTGAGCATCTTTTCATGTACCTGTTAACCATTTGGATGTCTTCTTTGGAAAAGTGTCTACTCAGTTCCTCAGTTCATTCTTAAATTGGATTCTTTGGTTTTTGCCTTTTAATTTGAGGAGTTAGGTCATTTACAATAATATTATTAATGATACGGTTGGGTTTAAGTAATCCAAATTGCTATTTGCTTCATTTGGTCGTTATTTTTTCTATGCTTTCCTGCTCTCTTTTGGAATCAGTAGTATACTTTTTCTATTTTATACTTCTCTTGGACTTTAAGGTATACCTTATTGTTTTATTTTTTTAATGGTTACTCTCACTAATACAGTAAATACCCTTAACTTGTTATAGTCTGCTCATAGTCTACTTAATACTGTAAAATATAAAACCTCCACATTTAGCACCTTCTCTTCCTTCCCTATCCTTTGGGCTACTGTTATCAGATATTTTACCTCTACAATGATTTTAGTTTGCTTCAAATAATTAAATGTTCTAAATGATATGAAAGAGGAATGAAAAAGAGTCATTTCATTACCTACTACCTATATTATTTTATTTCTAATGGTCTTAATTTCTTCCTATAAATCATAATTCCATCTTGCATTATTTTCCTTCAGTCCAAAGAAATTTCTTTAGCATTAATTGTGGTTCATGTGCACTGATAATAAATTTGCTCAGTGTTCATTTATTTTAAAATGTCTTTATTTTACTGTCATTTTTGAGAGATTTGTTACTAGATGTAGAATTCTGGGCTGACAGGTTTTGTGTGTGTGTGTGTGTGTGTGTGTGTGTGTGTGTGTGTTAGGAATTAAAACTATTCTGTCTTCCGACTTTCATTTTTTTCTGATGAGATATTAGCCATAATTCATATTATTATTCCCTGTATATATCATGTCATCTTTGTTGCTTTAAAGATTTTTACCTTTACCTTTGGTTTCTGCTTTTGAATATATACCTAGGCTTCGTTTTCTTTTCATTTATTATGCTTGCTGCTCAATAAGCTACCTGAATCTGCAATGCTCTTTAACAAACTTGGAAAATATTTGCCAATTGCTTCTCTAAACTTTTTTTCTGCCTAATTCTCTCTCTCCTCTCCCTTTGGGACATATATTGCATGTATAGTAGGTTGAACATTTTCCCACAGATTACAGAAGCTCTGCTCCTTTTCACCAGTTTTTTTCTATTCTTCAAATTAAATCACTTCTATTGATTTGTCCTCAAGTTAATGGACCCTTTCTTCTATGGCCTCTAATCCACTCTTAAGCCTATGAATTTTTATTTGATATAATGTACTTTTTAATTCTAAAATGTTCACTAGAGTCTTTTTTTTATAGTATCCATTTCTGTGCTGAGATGCTCCATATGTTTACTCATTATGTATCTATTTTATTTCATGTTCCTCAATATTTGCACCATAGTTGTTTTCTACTCCTCATCTGCTTATTCCAACATCTGGATCATCTCCAAAGTCTGTGTCATTGACTGTTTTTTCCCACCTTGAGTGCAGATCCATATTCCTACTTCTTTAAATGTCTATGTATTTTTTTACTGTTCAATAGACATTTTTAAATGATACACATTAGGGAGTCTGGAGTATATTAACTTCTCTTTTAAAAAAGCTGCCTTCTTCAGTAGCTGGCGGTGGAATTGTGGACAAATCTTTTTGATCCTGTCCAGTTTGCTTTAATTTGTTGTTAGAGCAAATCTATTTGTTTTTTGGTTTTGGTCCAATGTCATGGTCCTTGCTCTAGGATGTGGTCTATACTTCCAAGGTGTCACTGTGTTGAGATTTCAACCAAATATCTGAGGTTCTCAGTAAAGTCTCTCACCAGAGATCCAATGTCTTCTAACAGTATATGCTTATCTTTTCCCTGATACTCTGTTGTTCCTGCTTGGTCTCATACAATTTCACTATACAGTGTCCCCAGTGAGAGAACCATGGTGAGTGTGGTACTCACCTTGTGTTTCCCTTCTTTCCAGAACCAAAGTTCTGTACTGCCCATTGCTTAGTACCTAACAACTATCCCATGCATTATGTCCAGGTAATTTACAGAAGTCTAAGTGTAGTACCTGTTACTTCATCACTGCCGGAGCAGAACTTCTCCCTTACAGGCCTCATTTCTAACAATTTATGAAGTTTGAATCAGACATTACTAGTGCAAAAAAGAAAAGCAATGTATTATTTCTTTACGGATTTATTAATAGTGAATTACAAATGTTGACAAAACTTGTGACAGAAGGAGATTAGTGAACGATAAATCCATCAGGGCAGAACTTAGATATTCCCTTTGACATTCCAGGCACCTTTCACATCAATAGCTTCTGTTATTGTTTCTGAAGAAGAAAGGAGTTTTGAGGCAGGAGATGTAATTTTATTATGCCAAAACATTGTGGCCAAGATTTTTTTCCTGTTGAATAGATGATCAAACAGACATATCTTAGGACAAAATAGGAAACCCATTTTAGATCACAGACCTTGAGACTGCTTCTAAAGGATTCACGTGGCTGGGAGCTGTACCAGTTGGCCACTACAGACAAGGAAGAGATTTCATCTCTCCAGCTGTGACTGAGTCTTGTCACTGGCATTTGGCAACATTTAGCATTTAATATTATAAAACTGTTAAGTACTAGATATCAGTACAATCACTGCTTCAATAAGAAGCTTAGCAGGGGCAAGGCTGCTAGCTTATTTAACACAGAGATGTTTGGCCTGCAGAGGGTTTCTTAAAATGTTGAATGTCTTGCCAACATATAAATATTGAGGGATTTCATCACAATTTTCAGATTTCCAGCTTCTCTTGAATCTGGCAACATTAATTTTTAAATTGTGTCAAGCAGCAGTTGATATGACCAGAGTAGCAAATAATTTTGAGAAAGAGCCTGTAGTTCTCTTACTAGCTTTATGCATTTACACCACTGCCCACATCTTGTGGCATACATATTTGCCTCCCCTGATTTAATGAACATTCAGGAAATAAGAATAACTGATAACCAAAGCAGATATAAAGGCTCTATTCCAGAGATGTAGGTGCGATTAACACTTCCTAGAATATATTTCACTTCTCTGCTTCAAAATTCAGTTTAATTGTCAAAAGTCCATGATAATTATTCTATTTCACTGAGTCAGAGACATCATTGATTATGCCATGATCGCTTAAAAAAAAGAAAGAAAAGAAAAAAAAGCTGCTACTTTTTAACTATGACAGCCCATGGACTAAAGAATGGATCTTGATGGCAGATGTGGAAAACTGTCCATTTTAATATCAATTAAAAATGGTGATATCATATATGAATAGTACACACATGAATAGAATGCTTTCTAGTTTACAAATAAATTTCAATCTCTTCATAATTTCCGTCCCCACTGCCACTGTCTCTTACGTGGGCTCTATGCCTCTAGGCTCACTTTCTTTCAGTTCTCCTCCATCCCACTAGCACGATCACCTTTCTAGAATAGAAACCTGACCAGGTCTGTCCTCAGTGCTCACTACCCCAGGACAGTGACAAGTTTTCTTAGCATGTCATGTGAGATTGTTTGGTGCCCTTCTCTTTTCTGGTCTCATCTCCTCTTGCCCTCCCTTGTGTATCTACCAATTCATGGAGTCTTTGAACCTGCTGCCCTTTTTGATTGAATCACCTCCTACAATTTTCTGAATAACCAGATTTCAGTCATTCTTTAATTCTGCACAATCTTCACCTCTTACAAGATACCTTTCATAGCACACATAGTACATCTTTTCATTCCATTCTGGAATGCTCTGGAATGCTCTTCATTCCATTCTCAAAGCTAGCTTGGTCCACTTCTGTAGTGACATTTCATGATAATTTAAGAGTCAATCTTCTAATCAGAAGGGACATTGCTCTTCTGCACAGTGTTGTCTGAGTTGAATTGACTCTGATGGATAGCAAAGCTTGGTATTTATACAGTTTGTTGGGGGATTCCTCCCCTCAAAAAACAAGGTCTTCTTCCCTCTTCCACTTAGGTAATAAAATTCATATGGGGGAAAAGTAATTATTATTCACAGTTATGTAAAGGCAATCAACTCTAAAAGAGTCTTATGATCTATAAACAGCACTCACTGAATCTCACTTATCCCAGAAAACAGGAACCATATTTGGGGTTTTACTATCTGACAACTTATAGGCCTGTCACAGGAATACTACAAAGCCATGTGGGTCATAGAAATTGTGAATTCAGCTAGCCATGTAGTTTGCCAACTTTAAATCCAAATATGGAGAGTTGGTCACCTTTTTTCCAGCTATTACTTAGTAAGCCATTTCAAGTCAAATAAATAACATACTTCCTCGGGGCGCCTGGGTGGCTCAGTAGGTTAAGCGTCTGACTTCAGCTCAGGTCATGATCTCACGGTTTGTGGGTTCGAGCCCCGTGTCAGGCTCTGTACTGACAACTCAGAGCCTGGAAGCTGTTTCAGATTCTGTGTCTCCCTCTCCCTCTGCCCCTCCCCCATTCATGCTCTGTCTCTCTCTGTCTCAAAAAAAAATAAACTATAAAAAAATTAAAAAAAATAATATACTTCCTCCTAATGCATTTACTAAATTAAGTAACATACATACATAAACCAACCATTACTATTTATAATTATCTTCTTGCCATAAATGAAAAACTAGGGTTTGAAGGGATTCAGTCACTCGTATAAACTAAATCAAGTGCTTCAATTCTCTCTATCCTTCTTTCTTAGCAACTTACTTCCATAGACTCTACTAAAAGATATCCTTTCAACACTTTTTATACTTTTTTGTGTATTACTCTTCTGGTTTTAAGATTCTAGATTCTGGATTTGAAAAGAAAATGTAATTTTGCATTCAGACAACGCAAGTCACATTGTTTAAATATTAAGAATTTCAAAGCAGCAACAGCAAAGCATTAAACCAAGTATATAGGTTCCTGAGTACAGGAACCCATGTGACATCATGGCTCATATGTCCATGAAGCTGGCTCTGATCAGAGGCAATCACTTGGCCTCTTTGACCCCTCAGATTTGCTCATCTACAAAAACGACCTAATCACATCTACTTTATCTCACCCATGGTACTTGTAAGGATCACAGTGTAAGTCCAAATGCTTTGTAGACTCCAAAACACTTAAAAATATGCTGCTGATTGATGCACAAAATTCTTTTTCATTTATTTAACAAATACTATGAAACACTTCTTACAGGCCCAAGCTTGAAACAAATGTGTACTGTTTATTAACCTATGAAAACCCAAATTCTTTCTTAAAACAAGCTTTACCATGATTTTACACCAATTTCATTCTTTGGGAAGTTGGAAGTAACATACCCTCTGAGACAAGAGTCTACCAAATAGATCTGCCTAAGCACAAATGGATGCCTGAAAAGTAACCTGAATGTTTCAAATTACTGTGTAGTGTAACTCTGAAATTTTACACTCATTTTCTGGCACATCCAGTCTCTATATCAGCCTGCCCCCAGTTTCACAAGCATCTCTAGTTTCTGGGTAGAAATTCTTCTAGCATGTTAACTTATCAACTGCATTAACAGGCTCTATTTATTCCTTTTTGCTGATATCAGAATTTACAAACAGGGAAGGCTGCAGTTTCCTCAATTCTGAGTTGTTATGTCTTTTTGGCAGAATTTCCTTGGTTTTTGTTGTTGTTGTTGTTGTTGTTGTTGTTGTTGTTGTTTCACAGTATCTCTTCTGTAACTTTCCTGCATTTTGCTTTTGGGGCAAAAGCAAAGGAGACAAACTTAAACAAGCTAGAAATTTCAAAATGAATTCCTGTAATGCTCTTGATCCTCAAAACACAAACCATATGAGGATCCAATTACAAAACGACTCAATTTGTAGTGCCAAAGTAAGTATCTTCACTTTTTGTTCTGGTCTTTGTTCTCACTCAGCCTTGCAGGGAACATTTAAATAGCTATGAAATAGATCAGAACGTTGCTACTCCTATTCTTGAAAATGTCATGTTAATTAAAATTATAGATTCCTTGTTCCCAGTGATTTATCAATGCCCATAAAGCACTGAGACACTATAGGCTCTGGACCCCTTTTTCTTTTAATAATACAACCATAATGTAACCTAAGAAAAGTATTTCTTTTAAGACAAGTAATTTATACAAATAATGGCGTTCTCTAGGTAAACATGACCCTATCTAGGACTGAAGAAGAATCTTCTCTGTGCATGGTCATGCTTTTATCTCATTATCCATTTAAAGCTAAGCGTGCACAGAGCTAGAGGAAGATCAATCACTGAACTTCTTTTAGATACTCAGAGTTAAAAGAAAAAGCCACCTCGGTATTCTAATCTTCAAAGAAAATGTGAAGGAAAAGGAGGTTACAACTGAGAGTCCGTTTCCAAATGTCAGAACGGGCCTCCTGGGCAAATGTTGGTGGAGTGGGACTAAATGGTTGCAAACACTTAAGTGGGACAGTGGTGATCACAAAGTATCTTTAACTGAAATGGCAAAGGCTGGCCACAGAAAAGCAACTGAGCAGATGCCTTATCTTCCATAGGGGACTGGTGACATCTGCCCTGTTCCTGTGGAGTGGGGATGGCCAGAGGAGGTGGTGGGGATGGGTTGGGGGTGGAATTGGGAATTAGGAATTAGAGTATTAGTCCACATGCCAGGACACTGATGTGATTAGAAATGATTGGAAATCCCTTGGGAGAATGTCAATTTCCTCTTTATTATCAAGTAATGTTTGCTTAGGGTCATGAAATAATTTGAGTTGGCCTAAAAAAGCAATTTTTAATGGCTAAAATATAGTGGTCTATTCAGCTTCCTGCATTAATTAGAAATGGCATCTAATTATTGCCTAATGAGCCAAACGAAATGATAAGCTCCTTTGTGCCCTCTTTAGCTTTAATCGTAGACTGCTGGGCTGAAAGCCGTAAAGCATGTGTAACTTACACAGACAAGAAGGGTGTGGGCTATGGCGCTGAACCCCCCCTTGCAACCATTCAGCTTGCAGTCAAAGCTATCTACCGGATGAAGCTGCTGCTGGCTGCAGGCTGGGGAAAACAGGATGGGCCTTTCCAACAAAACATCATCTACCATTTGTCTGAACATTAACAAATAGAAATCAGTTTTTCTAAGGCTAACATTTATTTAGCTTCCTGTATGCACCTTGGGGGAAAAGGATTAGAGATTTTAAGATTTAGAAGAAAAGAGATAAGAATGAAGTAATAATGAATTTCTTCTTACGTAAAAAATGGAGATAATAATTAACAACTAGGGTTGTCACAGGGATTAAATTAAGTATTTTATGTGAAACACCCTAACACAGTGTCAGGTACATAAATGGAGCTAAATGAATTTCTTCCCGTATCTGATTTCAGAATCCCAACTAAAGACAACCTTAGTCAGAGAGACACAGCTCCATTAATAAATCGGAGTCCCTGTTCTGTTCACTACCTATGATGTTAATATTTCAAATTAATCTGAACAAATCAATAGTTATTAAATTGCAAAAGGAAAATAGCACATGAAATTAAAATAACTCACTCTCTCCTTAATCAATTGAAAAGCTAATACTAGTAAAACTTCTAATTATCTGGGCAAACAGTGACTTTTCCCTCTGACTACTAATTTTGAGGAAGAAATAAAAATTTTTGATTAACAGTTTTCTTCTTAAAGAACTCTGGCCAAAAGGACACCCAAATGTATATTCATTTCAAATAAGGTATAGAAGGATGTCCCAGTCAATCAGGCAATAAACAAGATAACAAACATTTATCAAGAAACAAAGTGTCTGGAACAGCCAGCCATCTGAAGCCATATGTCTTACCCATTTGGCCTATCTATCATTCTACTACTGCACTCTCTCATTTTTGATAAAATACTTTTTTGATATCAAATCTATTTTGGAAATGACATTTCATCATCTAGATTGATATTATCACCTCATCAAAATGTCAAGATTGAGAAAGCTTTCTCAAGTTGTTATAGTTGCTGCTGGTTCATTTTAAACACAAATTCTCCCATACTGGTAAATGTCAACTTTCCTCATTTGTATATTGTTCAATATAAAGATGGAAATAGTGATTTCAACATATTGATATTAACAAGACACTTATTTGATGATCTTAATGGTTTTCAATCATATCCAGGAACAGAAATAAAACACAAGATTATATCAGAGTATAACCTATATTGATAAGAACTAATTAATTCATTTGTTAGCCTTTGTATTTAATTATTAGCTTTTTAAAGTTTTCAAAAAACAAAAGCATTCTGAAAAGAGGATGGAACATGTTTGTTCCCTTTCTGAATTAAAGGCACTATTAAATTTATTAGTCAATTATAAAGCAATCTTTGGAATGTAAAATATATTATGTGGCACATGAGCAATACTTCATATTCACCAGCACATAGAGCAATTTACATTCTTGTAACTACAGTCTTGTAAGTACACTAAAGAAGAGCAATACTTTATATTCACTAATAGGCTTCACTGGTATAAAACTGGGTTGTGATATACTATTTACCAATAAATGAATTTACTAATAAATGAATTTTTCATGATATGAAAAAAGTGTTAGGACTGTATTTAAAGGGCTTTCCATTACATGGATTTTGATGTGCTATTCATCATATCTGGATTTGAACAGAGATGGCAAAGGTGAGTCTTCATGAGTGGTTTCAAGAGCATCAAAAGATATCACTAATTCTTCCTCAAAATTATACAGTCTGAAACTAGCGAAATCCTACATTTAAAAGATCTGACCCTATTTTACATATTAAATAGATGCATTGCCCAAAATAACAAAACTGTTTGTTTAGTATTGGATTATTTTTTGCATTAATCTCTATTATACTTTTGAGGAGTAGCTTCTACAGGGAAAAAATTGTCCTAATGGGGCAAAAAGATATACACTTAAGAATTCTATATTCACTACAAGGAAGATTCTGCTCCTATCATTTTATATGCCCATACAATTACTGCAAGAAATTACTTAAAAGAAAAGAATCAATTCATATTATTTCATACATCATTTCAAAGAGCATACATTTCATTGTCCTCCCCTCTGACTTCATTACAGTAAAATATCCAAGCAGTCATGTCTGTATACTGGGTATGTTGTAGAAATCCTTACAGAAGAAATCCACTTAAAGAAGACATTTTGTATAGTTTAAATGGAAAGTACAAATAGCCAACATGTATTGAGCCCTACACTTTAGGCTCTGTATTAGCCACTGTGCATGCAACATTTCAAAAGAATAACCTATCTGAGGAGATGACACAACGGAGGTTCAGAGAAGTCAAATGATATGATCAAGGTCACAAAGCTAACGTGTGGTGGGAAAGAAGAATTTGAAGACTTGCATCATTGATATTTTTAAGAAAAGTCATGTGGCTATTCATATTTCTTAAGTACAATGACAGATTAGTTGATAACAAAGACTTTCTAACATACCTTTCAGTAGAAGGGGAAAACATTTCAAGTTTTATTTCTGTTAATGAAGACATCTGTTCATTTGCTTACTTATGCAAAAAACCCTGCTGTAGTCTCTAATTAGGCATGTTGCTAGAAAACTAAGTGATATGGGGAAGAAGCTAAGATAAAGGGCAATGGTAACTTAAAGAAAAGTGAGGAGTTAGGAAAAGAGAGGAAGTATCATTTGACTACCTTCAAGGATAGGAAGAATATACCAGAAAGAGAAGAGGGCAGAGGCCACTCTAGCAAATGGAAGTGAGCAGTAGCTAAGAAGCTGAGATTCAAGACTCACACACAAAGAACAGCAAAACCTTTTCGGCTGGCTTTTCCACCGGGTGGATGAGGGAGTGGTCTAATGTGAAATAAGATGAGGCCAGAGTGTGAACAGTTAAGCACCAAGATTGGGAATCTTTTATCAGTCCCTTAGGCAGAGGGGAGTTACTGGGGTTTCTGAACATGGGAGTAATAAGATCAGTGCTATAACTGATAAGGGATGATGGATATATTGGTGGGAGAGGGACCCCAATACAGGAGACTGATGGAGAAGCCATCACAGAAGCAGAAGCTCGAAGAAGACAAGAGGAGATGGTGGTGCTATGAAAGGAGAGAAGGGGAAGTTGTAACAGATTTCAAAAGTCATCTCTAGGAATGATTAGAGATGGGAAGAGACAAAGAAAGCTGGATAGAGAAGTCAGTGGGGATTAGATTTGAGCCTGAGCTATTGGAAGAATGGAGAACAAAGGAGAAAGAATTAGGAGATAGAGGTTTCAAATTGCGTTCTGATAAATGGAATTTAAAGCTAAACATTCCAGTCAAGATGTTTGGAGTGGAAAAATGCACATAATGTGACTGGAGGTAATGACTGGTGCCACATAACAGGATATGTATAAAGAAAGAAGAGCTTTAATGAATACCTTCCAAATAAGACAGAGTGATCAAGGGAAGAAAGAAAAATTTCTCAAAGCAGCAATGTTTAAAGTTGCATAACTTGACCTTTATTAAAATTATCTATGCTAAGTAGCTATACAGTTGTCAATGCCTCTCAACTGGGAGTGATCCCTCCCCCTACCACCAAACAACATTTACAAATCTCTGCAGACATTTTTGTCACCATATCTAATGAAGTGGTGTTTGCTACTAGTAATAGAGGACAGGGATGTTGCTAAAAACCCTGCAATACACAGAATGACACCCACCTCCACCCTTGACAACAAAGAATTACTGGCCCAACATGTTAATAATGCTAAGGTTGAGAAATCCTACCTTCAGATGAGATTTACCCAGTACAGAATTGTAAGTTGTTTAGGCAGACAGGATACTTATAATAGAAGGGACATCCATCTGGTGTACTGAAAGTTCAGTTCTCAAATCCTTCATACTTAGTCTAAGTTAAAGTTGATTTTTAAGTCTGCAAAGAAGTTAGTTTTAATTCTATTTACCTAATTACGGAAAAAGAGGTCCCATTATAGACTGTAGTCTCCAAAATATATATCATAGCCACTGTTTCAAAGATTGCCCCATTGAAGGTACCATTAAGAGTTGTAGAGGCCCTCCACCAACAAAATCACACGAACCAATGGGTTGTTGGCCCTCAACTCATTCCTACAGTACATTTTAAACTCAGAGATATCTCTGAGAGTTTACTGAGCGGTTCTGGAAGATTTATAAGGAATAGCCTGAAGAATTCTATTTATTCTTTAGTTGAAGTAACAATTATTCGGGACTGAAATTTCTGGCCATCACTAGAAATGCCAGAATATCTCATAAAGAGAAGTCAAGGAAACCTATGAATATTCTGATTGAGCCTGATGGAATCATGAAAATATTATGAACAAATACAGGCCTCTCAAAACACAATAATAACTAACACTCATTAAGCTGTTACTCTAGATCAGGCATTGTACTATGCCCTTCACATGCATCATCTCATCTAATTCTCAGAGCAACTTTATTTATTTTATTTTAGTTTAGTTAATTTATTTTTATTTTGGGAGGGGGAGAGAGAGAGACAGAGACAGAGATAGAGAGACAGAAAGAGAGAGAGAATACACAAGTGGGGGAGGGGCAGAGGGAGAGAGAGGATTTTTTTTTTTTAATTTTGAGAGTGACAGAAACAGTGCAAGTAGAGGAGGGACAGAGAGGGAGGGAAAGATAGAATCCCAAGCAGGCTCTGTGTTGGCACTGCAGAGCCTGATGTAGGGCTCAAACCCATGAAACCATAAGATTATGACCTGAGCCAAAACCAAGAGTCAGATGCCCCATCGACTGAGCCACCTTGGTGTCCCTCAAGACAACTTTATGAACTAGCTATTTTATGCCCATTGTACAGATGAAAAGATTGAAAGATTGAAGCCCAGAGACTTGACTTACTTGCTCAAGGCCATACAATCAGTAAGAAGGCTAGAACTTGCACCTAGTTGTCTCTAGTGGTAAAGCCATTGCCCATAACCACCACAATCTGCTTTATTTGGCAATCCCTCAAAGCTGCATCTTCCAGGAGTCTATGAGGAGTCCTCCACTTTGGTCTTAAGGTCCTGGCACCCAGCTGCATGAGAAGCATTTGTGCCATGATGCAGGGTACATTACCTCTAAGTAAAATGGAAGCATTTCCTGGAATGAACAAATTCTCTGTACCCAAACTAATAATGAAAGAAACAAGGAATTTGCTTTGCTTTAAAGAGAAAAGGACTAACAATTTTAGGGCAGAAATCCATGTCATATTTTTAGTTCTTTGCCTTTTCAAAAAAAAAAAAGGTGTAACTTTTAGTCTGGCTTTCTACATATATCAAGAGAACTGGCTGTGACAAAATGCCAGAGAAACAATAAACAAAAACAAGACTGCAACAACACAACACAACTCACTGCTACTCACTGCTACTAAAGACTGAGAAGTCTGACAAATCTTCCATGTTGATTCACTACTGGAATGAGACCAAAGATGACAGCAAACACAGCTGCTTTTATATAATATTTACAATTATCGAGCTTTCAAAAACTTCCAAAAAAAGCAGGGAATCCTTCAACTTTCTTTTGAATGACAGCTCAGCCATATGAACAGAGGGTGTGAGGCTTGCTGTGCAAAGCCTGGGTTTCCAGATGCGTTCGGTGGAGGCCACAGACTGTCCCAAACAAACTAGCCTCTGATCTATTATGTAGTCTTTCTACCCTCTCCTGCACTATTTTTCCTCTCCAAGAAAGAGCAGTTTAACCTGTCACCTGTTTAGAGATTTGCCGCACAACGCTCAATTCCTCTTCAAACAGAACTCACAGAGAAACAAGGCAAGCTGTACGGTATGCTAATACCAACACCCTCTTTCAGCAAGTCTTCTCCAAAGCCAGCAACAATGCAGGTTGCGTCTGCCACATGGCAGCAGGCAGCCCCCTCCACAAGCCAATTTTAGAAAATCCGAGGAAGAGGAACTAGAATATTTCTTTTTCTTTTTTGCCTTGGACCTAATTACAACCTTATGCCACATCTCACCACAGCAGAGGGGGTAAGGGATGGTGTGGAAGGGGAGATCTGATGATTCTCACACTGGGCCAGGCAATGCTCTGAGTAGAGAGAGATTGATGACTGTCGGATTCTTTGATAACATTCTCTCTGCACATAAACTTCACGATTTAAGATCAACTGTATTTTAGTATCATTCTAGAACAGGTGTGTGTGCGATCTGCCTGGCTCACCGCTGCTGTTGGAGGAGCACAGCTACAGGGCTCATCATCACCCACAGACCAGAACACTAGACAAAGCTTCTCAAATGAACACAAATAATGGTTTTATGTCTGAGAAAACGGAGTATGTTTATTTTCTTTTTCTTTTTTGTTTCTTTCTTTTTGTTTTGTCAAACCCTTGTGTCGGAGGGCTGACTTTCAATAGATCGCAGCGAGGGAGCTGCTCTGCTGCATACGAAACCCCGACCCAGAAGCAGGTCGTCTATGAGTAGTTTAGCACCAGGTTCCCCACGAACGTGCGAACGTGCGTTTCCTGACCAGTGAGGGGGCGGCCCCCTTTCCGGCCGCGCCCCGATTCCCGGGACGAGGGGCTCTCCGCACCGGAGTATGTTTACAATGACTTAACATAGCTTGATTACTATAAAAAAATATACCATTACAGTTTTTGTAGTTCACTAGATCCTTCTTTAAGTGATCATGTCAGAACATACTCTTCACTTAAAAGCTATATTGTATTCCGTAGGACAGAGATCACTGAAACATAAAAAGTAACACTAGCTATCAATGTTGAGAAGTTCCTATGTACTAAATGCCAGGCTTGACATCCTATAAGTCACCTTTCACACTGCTGTCAAAGTAACTTGGACCCTCAAAGCTAATTTTGTCATATTCCTTTTAAAACCTTTCAATAACCCCCTAGTACCAATGGATAAAATCCAAATTCCTGAGCATGACATATAAGGCTATCTGTCATTTGGCTCCTGCCTACCTCTTTTGCTATTACTGCCTATAACAACTTTGAACCTTACTGAACTTCTGGCAAACACCCAGCATCCCATTCCCTATGTAGCACAGTATCATTTAGGTATATCAAACATATTTATACATAAAACACTTAATTTTATAATGATACATTAATTTCCAAAGACCTCAACCAAACACATTAGAATAGATGCTTACTGGGGGTGGAGGCAGAGAGGTAGGATGTCTGGTGGAGGGAGAATAAAGCACTAAAACCAGAGAAACCTTGCATAGTCTGGAATACAGGATGCCATGACTGTGGTTAACTCAAACCTGCACCAAAAACAATGAAGCTGAATATGCCTTGTTAGGCTAAGTAACATGTATGAACCAGGGAAGGATACTCAAGGAGGTGGCAGTAAACACTCCTAAGGTTGTAAAAACTGAACCCTGTCCCATACTCCTATTTTTAATCTAAGAAACTATTTGTCTCTTTATGTCCAAGCATTTGCTAGAGTGCCCATTTATTTTTCTGCAAGTCGATGCACCAGCCCATTAAACATCCTTTAATCAACCTCTGCCCTCATTTCCAAATGGCACTGAGGCCAACTGCTGGTCCTGGAGATGAAATAAATCCCAAAGTCTTGAGTCCTGTACCTAGCTCATATTTATATCAAGCTCACTTTTGAAAAATGAAATAAACATTTTAAAGGGATGATGATGGTGACTAAGGAGCACTTAATACAGAGAGAAGCAGGTAGGAGTTGACAAAACAGCCTACCTACAGCCAGGAGCACTGAGGCCACAGCTCCCCCAGGGAAGAACTATCACAATTAAGCAGGTAGTAAACAGCTCGGAACCAGGGTCAACACAGAAAGGCCAGATGTCAAAGCTCATGCCTTGATTTGGCTTTAACTTAAGGAGCTTCAGCTTCAATGAGTTCTTGTGAGGATGGTTAATTGCAGCAAAAAAATGGGCACGCATTCCCTCCAAGAGTAACCAGAGGCCCCAGAGAGGGAGTGGAATATTGGCTACAGACCCTGAAGAGTTCCACACAAATGCAGGCCTTTGGTCATGTTGCCCTTTCTGCTTTTTACCCAGGAGAACTGATATGCCCATTCAGGCAACAATTGATTTAGTGTGGATGCTAATTAACAACAGATATTTTTAAGATGGAAAGCCCTGGAATTATTAGCCTTCATTCCCTCACAAAGCCTTGAACCAACAGCTGTCAGCCTTGTGACACCGCACCACTCTTCTGTTTGTGCTTCTTTGTCTGAATCCACAAAATTCAAAGATCCTCAAGTTCAGGGATCAAGTCTTATTCATTCATGTCTCCAGCATGGATCAGGGTCCCTGGCACCCCATAAGAACTTAGTACATGTTCGTCATAAAAATAAATCAGTCACTTGATGAAGTTAAACAAATACTACCACAATACAGATAAACCCCATGTGGTTAACTATGTCTCAAATAATTATATTTTTCACCTACAATTAAACAAATAATACTTTCAAATTATGGATAATTAATTTCCCTTTTCTTTTCAAATGACTAACTGGGTTTCATTTTGAGATTAAGTAGGCATTTTTAATGAGTTCAATATCTATGGCTAAAGCCCAGATAATTAGTTATTTCTGATTGTATAAATGATTCCAAGAATATTCTACATAATTGACTTTTTCTAGAACCTGAATCAACCAAACTAAATGTCTTTAAATCACATCATGTTTTTCTGCTGCACTAAAATTCAATTCCTAAGATGTTCTGCTGTTATTCTGGATTGATCTTTGAAGAGAATGCCTCTGAAATTAGGTTTTAAATTTAATCTGCAAACTGTGTGGCCTACAGATAAATATCCATAAACTAATAATAAGTACGGTAACATACATGATTATTTTAGAAGAAACATTGATTATTTAATAAAACAAATCATTTTGTAGCCATTCTGTAGCCATTATTATCACCACCTATAATTCTATATATTTGGATTTTTAAATTCTGGATTTTTAATTAAGGGACACCTATATTTTATTAGTAAATGACAGAGAATGTGGCTTAGAAACATAAAATTCTTTAAGATTTCTTTGCCATCTAAAGTCAATGGTAGTTTGAAGGTTTAAGATACCAGGGCTTTACAATTTAAGAATATTCACTCTTCAATAAGTATCCTCACCTAATTCGAATGCCAACTGAATAATTATATCAAAACCTCTTCAGAATAAATTATCCTTAACTGTACAAAGAGCCTTCTCTTTCTCATATGAAAACTAACTAAATTTAATATTTTTGCAAGCAAATTGCAGAACGAAAAACCAGCAAGTATGCAAAAAACAAACAAAAAAACCCCCACACCTCCACACCTACAATGGCTTGCATCTTCAGTCCAGTCCTAGAAATGAATCTAAATCTGTACATGGAACCCAATTTACATAAAAGTAAGTTTTTCAGTCTAGTTAAAATTAGGTCCTCAAAATGTAGTGGGAATAAGGCTTAAGGAAGCTGAGCGCAATGGAACCAAATCTTTCTGAATTGGGAGAATCCAATTCATTTGCTTACTGTCTGCTTTCCAGACCCAGGTACCCCTATGAAAGCTACATTTATCAAGAAAATTCATGTTCCTACCTAGGTCCTTTCCCACACCCCCTTCAAAGGAACATAATAACTTTTCCTCAGGGACATTCTGATCCCAGGCATAGTGAGATGCAGTCAGGACTCTTGGTGCCTTTGGCTGCTCCAGGACATCTCACCAACACCAAGTGGGAGCTGATGAGCACTCATCACCAGAATCACTCTTGGTTAATTCCTATCATTTGAAGTTACTTAAATGTGCACATTTATATTAATTGTGACTGTTTAGTATGTAAATCATTTTATAGAATGAGAAGAGTTACTCTCAAAAAAGTTTTTTGTTGCCTTTCCCCAGTAAATAATCTTTTGCATCACTGCTAGGAAGAGATCTTGCCTGAGACATGTGGAAGCAAATCACAGCTGTAGTCAAGATGACCTAGTGGGTGAAAAAGGCAAGCCATACCTCTAGCAAATGGCATCAAAACATTTCTTGGTAAAATAAAATGAAATAAAATAAATAAATAAATAAATAAATAATTTAAAAATTTGCCATTAATCCCTTCCATTGTGTGGATTCTGATTATGATCAGTTCAAACTGCAAATCAGCAAACTGAAATTTTCCCAATAGTAAATAAAATTTCTCATCTAAAATTATGGTCACTAAATTTATGAACATAAGGACAGAGGTGTTTTTAACGCACTTTGACTCTCAGCTTTTTTTTTTTCTCTTTTCTTACAATTTAACTGGTAATACTGATGTATATGCATTCAGCTAAATTTAATTTATATATGCAGTTCAAATTTTTACCAGGAGCATTCTTAGGACATGTTACAAAGGGATGTTAAAATAACCTCCTATACTTTTGATTACAACATTTTCAATTCCATAGTTTTCACAGCATATCTCTCAAGCTAATTTAAAATAGGTAACAAAAATTTAAATAGGTCAGCTTCTTAAAATGATGTTGGAAGTTTGGCAGTTTTGGTAAAACACTCAAGGAAAAAGGAAAAAAAAGCCTCATTTATTCCGTGAAGAATGTCAGTTGTATTACTTTCCTCAGCAGTTTATCTATGGCATCTTCCACTATAGTATCAATGGTCAAGATGCAGACATTGAGTTATATATTTTAACAAAATAGGGGAAAATAAGGCATTTACTTAACATTTTTCTTTGAAAAGAAACCTTGAACAAAAAGACTATCACTGCAATGATTATCTACACTTTTTGTCTGTGACTTTATTTTTACTAAAATTTTATCTATCATTAAGAACTGTCTTCAAAACGACAATTCTGTAATTTCAACATAACTTAAACAGGCAGAGGAAGAGGCAAGTCACATTCCCAGACAAGGCAGATTTTCAGATGATCAAGAAGGAAAACTGTATGTAAGCATCTTAACCTGCAAGCAGTCCAAATGTTTTCTTTTGCTCTTTTGTATTTTTTACTTTTATTAAGGGCACTTATTACATCCTGTTTCACAAACCTTATGAATGAAGCAGTCCCACAATTCAGACATTAGCATACAATTGGGCTATCATTTCTACAATTTCAGCTTACATCATTGCCTCATGCTTTGTCTTATTTTTCATGCTCTTTTCTCATTTTCTTTAGCCTCTAGGTGAAATAATGGAAAAAATGATAAGGAAGGCAGGAAATGCAAAGAGAAGGGGCCTGAGCGAGAGCTCAGCTCTAGCTGCCTCCCTGGATGGAGCAGGAGGCTGCCTGCAGGCCTGTTCAGTGGTCTACCCTATGAGAAGTTCAGTGCAGATACAATTTCAAAATATTGTAATACGAAAATTTGACATCTAAAAAGAAAATCCTGTACTATATCAAATATGAGACATATGATTAAGAGTTATAAAAGGCTTTCTAAAAATGTGTAAATGGGAGGTAATAATCTTGCAGATGTCATTCGTTTCCAGACTCCTGTTTTACAGCAATTGGAACAGCACTCACTGTCCAATAGAAGCAAAATGCTAGTTAGCAAATGCTGGCTATATAGGTAGTTTAAAATTCCTAGTAGCCACATTTTAAAAAGTAGAAAGGAGCAGGTGAAGTTTATAATAATAATAATGTATGCAATGTAGTCAACATATCCAAAACATATCCAAAATACGTCCCATATAAATTGATTACATCCGAAATATTGTCATTTCAATAGGTAACCAATATAAAACCATCATTGAGATGGTTTACATGTTTTGTCCTTGTAGGAGGTCTTTAAAATCTGGTATGTATGACACATCTCATGTCGGACGAGCCACACTTCTACTGTTCAGCAGCCACACGTGGAGTGGCTGCCACTGTCTGGGACACCACACGTCTAAGACACTCAGACTCCACTACTGTCACTAAATGCTTTGCCGTTTACAATTAATTCCTTTAATTTTGTTTTTAGGGAATAATAAAATTAGGCATTGCCAATATGCCTGAAGACTGTTCATTACTCAGTTCATGTCTTTGCTTATGCTGCTGCCTAGAACACCTCTCATCTCCTCTCACCTTTTCAAGCTACACCCACCCCAAAGTCACTCCTCCAAGTCCCATGCCCTCCTCACTGCCTCCCACCAACACTCCAGTCCCCATCTTTCCCTTTCTCCCTGGGCATCTGCTTCCCCTCTGCCCACCCAGTCCCCAGTACAGACCACTTAGGGCCTAATACAGTTAGTTGCTGACCTTCATCAGGCACTCAGTGACTGCATATTAAATAAATGAAAAAGCCATTTGTACAGTTTATCTTAGCATTTGATTCTGGAGCACCTTGCACTGTCAAGATAAACATGCATTTCTCATTCCTAAATTAAATGTTATTTCTTATGAAGCAAAGCCATACCTAAGTTTCTCATAATTACTGAATTCTCTCCTCTTCCAAGAGATGCATGAGACATCTAGTCTTAGAGAACAGTAACCCCTGAAAGCAGAAGAGAGCCCTATTCAGAGTCTTCACGCTGGCAGTGTGTTTTCCCAAATGTCTTCTCAGTGTACTTTTTGTCTAGTCAGGCCTCATCCGTTTTCTCCTCCTCCTGATACATCACTTTTCTTCGATGTCCTCTCATCTTACGCCTTGAAACTGCTACTCAAGCCTGGAGCTTTCTTTCTCCTATATGAAAATACTGCCAGTCAACAGAAAAACAGGAGTCACTTGAAATGACCTGACACCATGAAGCATGGAACTGCCTGTGCAATGGACCTGAACTAGTAATGGGACGAAAGCAAGCGCAGTCCGGGCCCTCCACACAATCAACAGTTCTCTCCTCTCCCCAAACAACAACAGTACATTTGCACACACATTTGATAGTAAATCTGGTTACTGACAAGTTTGCTTACTGGGCCAGCATTTATTTAGTTATTTTTTAAATGTTTGTTTATTTTTGAGAGAGAGAGAGAGAGAGAGAGAGAGACAGAGAGAGAGAGAGAGAGAGAGAGAGAGAGACAGAGCCTGGGTGTGGGGGAAGGGCAGAGAGAAAGGGAGACAGAATCTAAAGCAGGCTCCAGGCTCTGAGCTGTCAACACAGAGCCTGACGTGGGGCTCGAACTCTTGAACCATGAGATCATGACATGGGCCGAAGTCTGATGCTTAATCGACTGACCCACCCAGACACCCCTGACTGGGCCAGCATTTAGAAAGTTGCTACCGATTTTGATAAGAATGGTTTTCTTGGAGTGGGACAGGTAGGAAGAAAAAAAAAGTTGCAGAGGGATGAGGACAAAATGGAGGTGAAAGAGTAGAGACCAAGTGCCAGCTCTGGTATTTTAGGAAGTGAGTTGCTAAGGCCCCTTCAGCCACCACCCTTCACCACCCTTCCAAAGCACAGGAGGATATCACAGTATAAAGCGGCTCTGGCACAATCTTGTCTTCACATCACTCTGGACTGCACTTTGCTGCACTCTGCTATCCATTCCTTGCATTGATTTCACTTAGTTCCAGACCTTTCTATCTGCCCATTCCGGGCTGCATCCTCCCATTTTATCTTTACCTTTTATATCTCTCTCGGCAGCATTTTCTTAGCTACAGTCTTGGCTTGATCTTACCAATAATTTATACCTTTTACATCAGCTTGCACTAAGTCAGGTACATCAGGTGAACTCTGCTTCCAGCCAGCATGGCCTTGGGAGCCCTGTCTGAGTCCTACCCCACTCTGTTCCACAAGCAATGACCCATCTGCAGAACTGGGACCTGTGAGTCTAACGAGACAGATGGAAGAAGAGAGGCAGTGTGATTCTCTCACTGGATACAGTATCCAGATACAGGGTAGCTGACTTCTCTAGCTATTCCTAGAACTCTGCAAAAGAGACCATTCAAAGTCATCTAAATTAAGTGTATTGTGCATTAATTATATTTCCACGAAAAGTGTAATGGTCTTATTGTAAATAATAAGATAATTATAAGTGGCCAATAAGAATTAAAAAAATAAAAATCTATATATTCCATTTATAAATTTATATTTATAGCCTATATATATATACATATATATATGTTGAAATATATTCCATTTCCCAATTGTAAAAAGTCCTAGTATAGGGAGGCTTAGAATGCTATTAAGTGGCCTTCCTACTTCTCAGTGTAGAGAAGCTTAAAATAAAATTAGTGTTACCACCTTAGGTGGTTTCCAGAGCACTGTGCTTCATCAATTTGGAGGCACTACAAATTGTTAGACACACTAGAGAGGGAAAAAAGCTGCCAATTACAACTTTAAGATGCCCTTTATTATAAAATTTGTCATAGATGTCAAAATACGTAAAGCCTGTGTGTCTAATTATTGACGAAATACAGTATTTCTAAATGGAGCTAACAGAAGTAGAGACGAGAGGCACGAAATTCAATCAGCAATGTATACCCGTCAATAGGAATGACTGCTCTAAACCAAGAGGTACGAGCACCTGTGGGATGATGTCTGGCAACTACAACATTCAGACGTTTGTATTGACGCAGTGGAAAAATGAGATCTACTTCTTAGATCTATTTATCAGAACCCCCAGGGCCAAGACCAGGGTGAAGAGAGTGAGCAGTCACTTTGGGTGCAAAATTGAAAGTGACAACAAAACCAGTAATAAAAATTAATGATATTTTCATGCAATACTTAGAGTCAATACAAAAAAATCCATGCTGAACAAAATATTAGAATTTTTAGTAAAAGTAGAATCAGTATAGCTAGTTTCCTTTTGCCTCAGGCTCCAATATGGCTCACACAGCACTGAGAACCATTCATGTATCAACTGGATATAAATTAAAATCAATTTCAAATGGACGTGATAGAGTACATTGAACTATTTTTTCCACATTTTAACTTGACTTTGGAAAACTGCATTTTCCCCTGAGAGATTTTAGAAATGATTAGTGTATTACTAAGGTGCCTACATAATCAAGAACTGAAAATTAATTGCACGGTGTCCATAAAGGTATTAAATACTTTTGGAAAAAGAAGAAAATGTTTTATTGTTTTTAGACTGATTCTAAAGGTCTTCTTAAATTTATTTATTTATTTTTATTTTAGAGAGAGTGCAAGCAAGCATGTATAAGTGGGGGAGAGGGGTAGGAGGGAGAAAGAGAGAACCTCAAACAGGTTCCACGGTCAGCACAGAACCTGATGTGGGGCTCAATCCCATGACCCTAGGATCATGACCTGAGCCAAAATCAAGAGTCAGACGCTCAACTGACTGAGCACCCAGGTGCCCCTTAAATTAAATTTTTAAGAATTGTTAGAAATAACTCATTTTTACAGTGAGATTCTGGCTGAGCAAATTTTCAAGAAATAGAAATCTTCATGTGTCATAAGTGTATCTGGATCATTTGTACCCTAAAGAAGCTTAAGAGCAGGCTGGAAACTCCACCAGACAAAGCAGCCAAATGCAGGCTTTTGGCCAATCCTAAATAATTATGAGAAGGACTCATTAGTATTTTCCTTTGTAGAACCCCATAAAGGTTCTAATCAATACCAATTTCAATGCATTTGACCATTTTCTCGATTTATGCCATATTTGTCTAAAATGTATTGATTCAGAACTGAGCAACTGATAATCTACTCAGTATTATGCACAGAAGCAGAATTGCTGGTACTGAATCAGAAATATGCAGCCCTGCAAGCACCAGGCCCGTCACCAACAGACTTTCCCATGGGTCTGCACCAGTATCACAACAAAGCCTGAAGGTTTTGTTCTGGTGCTATTTAAACTACTACTCATTCATTTCTTGATATCTTTTCCTTGCAGCTCAACTACTTTCAAGCCATAGGTCATTCATCTATCTATGCTAATTTATATAGTTGTCTTACTTATATGCATATTTGACAAATTTTTGGTAGAAGATAGTTATTTGATAAAATAGACAAAGAATGCAATGAAAACTTGAATAGATGAAAAAAAAAACCTGACAGTAGAGATTAGAGTTCATTATGTGTCCCTTTTTAAATGATTTGGTGAACTATGAATTCTTGTTTAGGATTTCTAATACATGAAGACCATCCATGGAAACTTTCCTGACTATTTTCCTGAGGAATGGACTACAACCGTGGTTTTAACAGAACTGTCTTCACTAGACTTAGCCATTCCCTTACACTTCCTGAAGGGAAGCTTAATTTCTTGTAAAGGAAGCTTGTGTTGAGATACCAGATGCTTCTTTCTCAAACAGAGCCAATGAACACATATTGATATTTGCCAAACCCGCAATGGAGGTGGGACATTAAGAGGGTGCCAAAGAAGCTGCTAATTTTCTAGAGGGAGGCATGTGCGTTGTGACTTGTTTTTGTTTTTAGCAGGTTAATGATTAATATGAGAAATTTATAGGAGTTTTATCTTTCTAAATAAAAACAGCTTTGAGGCCATACCATTATCTGCTTTTATAATATCATTAACTAGTGAAATCATTAAAAATGAAATAAGTCAGACTAAAAAAGACAAATAGTGCATGGTATCACTCATGTATAGAATCATTAATTTTTTTTTAAGTTTATTCATTTTTGAGAGACAGAGACAGAGCACAAGCAGGGAGGGGGAGAGAGGGAGACACAGAATCCGAAGCAGGCTCCAGGTTCTGAGATGTCAGCACAGAGCCTGATGTGGGGCTCCAATCCATGAACTGTAAAATTATGACCTGCACAGAAATCAACACTTAACTGACTAAGCCACCCAGGTGCCCCTATATGTAGAATCTTTAAATTAAAAAGACACTAATAAAAAGTCAAACTCATAAAAAGAGAAGAGTAGAAAAGAGGCTGCCAGGGGTTGGGGAGGGTGTAGAATAAGGAAAGGTTGGTAGAAGGGTATGACTTTCAAGCTGTAAGATAAATAATGTTGAGGAGCTAATGCATAACATAGTGACTATAGTTGATAGCACTGTATTATGTAACTGAAATTTGCTAAGAGAGTAGAACTTAAATGCTCTCACTGAAAAAGAAAAGAAGATACATATATGAGATGATGAATATGTATTAACTAGATGGGGGAAACCTTTTCACAATATATACAATACAAAAATACAGTAAACAATTCCTATGGGAAGGAAGTCTGCAATGGTCAACTACATAGTAAATGAAGACTGATAACAAAATTGGAATTCACAGATAATCAAAAGCTCTTAATTTTATTGTATGCTTCAATCTTATTTTTTTAAATCACATGACCAATACCAGAAAACAACCTGTCAGTTTGAGTTGCCTTTGCTCTACTTGTCCCCCTAACAACTAGACAACAGATGGGAGAAGAAAGAGAAACCCAGCATCTGAATATTTTAGAATACTGTAGATTTCTCCCAGAAAATAATCTCCAAGATAGACTTCGGAATTAAAGAGATAGTATTTTTTCCGATGTGTTCCATAATTCCATGAGAGGGTTAGTAAGTACTTCTCTAAAATGCATTTGCCTTATTATGGAGAGAGCTTTTACTAATAAGACCTGGGATGATCTCATCTTACACACTACCATTAATTATGGTTTCACCAGAGGCTGAAGTTAAAATTTTAAGTGACCATTTTAGGTCTAGAGTTCCTGAACTTAAACCATAAGTCCATATGCTTCACTTTCAGCTTTATAACAGAAGTATACTGACAGTTTCAGATTGAGACGTGAGCATGCTGGTGCATCTAAATGAGAAATCTGTTGAATATGGATGGGCCTGGAAAATAGCTGGACTTTAACAGATGTTTATTGTTGTACCTCCCTACTGTAACTGGCTCCCTTTCACACGGTTCCACTCACCTGCAGATATGCTGGCTTCCTTTTCTATTTTAAAATCTTAAAGGGAAGATATAGGAGAAAAGCCAATTTGAGAGAATTATCATAAAGTTAAATTTAAAAGTGAGAATAACTGCAAATGAGCCCTACTAAACCACAGCAGCTGGCAATATGTTTTTAATTTGAAATTTAAATCTGTGCAGACTTTCAAAGTCACAAATTTCTAATGTGAAATTTGCCTCTTAATGTTTTATTTGAAGAATTACTTCCCCGTATAGATATCAGAGCTGTATTACAATCAGCTTTTTATCACTTTGTATTCAAGTGAAAAATATAACAGTTTCATGCACTGAACATAACCTAACAGCATCTGTAGCAATTTCATAATCAGTTATAATAATTGTAGCTTGACTTTTTAAAATTTGCTAATGAAAAATTCAACCTGCTTTGAAAAAAAAAAAAAAAGGAGGGAAAACCTCTAGTTTGGAGACAGGAAACTCAAGCACCAAGGGACTCTACCACGGGACATAATTCAATTTCACGCAGATGCATATTCCTCAGCCCTGCTGGATTCTCTCCAGAACACTACAAATTGACAAATTTGCAAAAAAATACAGAACAATGTGCACCATGTTTTGTGTTTCTGTAGCTTAGTGCTTATATTAATGAGATAGCACCATCTTGATTTTGAACCTGAATGATGGATATCTCAATCATGACTATGAAAACTGTAGAGTAAAAATAAAAGAGGGAGAATATTTGTCTCATCCTGAACCTTTGAAGCTGTTCCTTGAATTTAATATTTCACATTAATTTTAACTAAAAAAGGAACAAATCAAAATGTCTACACTCTAATGCAGCTATTTAAAATCATGCATGTATATACAAAATAACTAGACGGCATTGTGCAAAACTAAATGTGATAGAATTAGGATTTTCCTCCCAAATTTTAATTTATAAATTACATTTTTAACATCATTCGATCTGTAGTTTTAAAAGCCCGTGAGTCATCTATGTAGTTCTTATCTTTCCTACTAGAATGTAAAGGGTTACCATCTCTATTTAATTCATGGCATCAAAACAAGTGTGAGTGTCCTCTATGTATTTGTTTTAATACATGAATGATTGAATAGGTGAGTGAATAAATGTATAAATACAATCAACGAACAAACTTCCTGTCATTTTCAAGAAAGTAAATCATTAAAAAATAATAATAACAGGACATCTAATCTAATCTTCCATAAGCATAGTATAAGGTAAAAAGTCTAGAAATTGAAATAAATATTTTCCCAGGGAAGCCCACTCACCACGAACTGCAGGTATTATGTTGATCATCATCAAGGACTGGCATCTTAGTCCTCTGAGTAGCCCAGAATCCAGAACAGTGTGTGGCACATGTCACTTCTCCATACATGTTTATAGCAAAAAGGACTAAATGTGATGGCAATGATGTCTCTTTGACAGTCTTCCAAAGAGAAATCAGTGGTCATATTCCTCTGAATATCAGTTGTATTGACTTGAACAAAAATCAAACCCTTGTTCTGTGTCAGCACTTCTAAATTTAAAATTATTTCAAATATAGAAAGCCTGTAAGTCATTAATGGCCAGATTTAAAGGCAGGTATGTTGCTGCATTTAAGCATTAAATTCCACAAAAGTCAATTAAAAGGGATACTTCAAATATATGTTAATGATTCAAATTCATCAAAAGGCTAAGGAAGGACACAGAATTTTCATACTATATTATTAAGGAGAAAAAATACATAATTTTCTGAAGTTATTATCTTATTTGTACCATTAAAATGACGAGACTGGGGCGCCTGGGTGGCTCAGCAGGTTAACCAACTTAAGCAATAAGCAACTGACATCAACTCAGGTCATGATCTCACAGTTTGTGAGTTTGAGCCCTGTATTGGGCTCTGTGCTGACAGCTCCTCCCCTGCTTGCACTCTGTCTGTCTCTCTGTTTCAAAAATAAATAAACACTAATATATATATATATATATGTAAATATAAAATAAAAATAAAAAATAAAATGATGAAAGCACTTGCCCAACATCTTCATTTATACACACCACATAAACGTACCTTAGCACTTTATTTCTTTAATAATCTGTGGCTAATATTGTACAGTTACAAAAACATAAATTTTATTATTTTTAAAAATTTTAATGTTTATTTATTTTTGAGAGAGAGATAGAGAGCGAGGCAGAGAGAGAGGGAGACACAGAATCTGAAACAGGATCCAGGCTCTGAGCTGTCAGCACAGAGCCTGATGCGAGGTTCAAACTCACAAAACATGAGATTATGACCTGAGTCGAAGCCAGCCGCTTAACCGACTGAGCCACCCAGGCGCCCCCAAAAACATAAATTTTAAAGGCTTTTAGACAAATTCAAATATGATTAAAGCTATAGAAGGTTACTGTAGATGAACCAGCTTCAGCGCACTGTAACCTTTGGGGTTGACATGATGGAGGTAATTATGAGGAGCCACTGTCCCTGGTGCTATTGTGAAGACCAACTGCTTGCACCCCCCCAACATAACCCAGGTTATGCATTTATGGTTAGATGGAAATAAAATTCACTGCAAATGTGCATGTTTCTTTATTCTCACATCAACCACAGATTTTAGTGCAGGATGTTAGAAATATAAATATAAATACACTGTGGCTTTTGTATTTTTTTCAGCACCTGCAAGTTATTATAACACATATTTTGTGTTATGTTTAAATATGATTGCTTATAAAATAGCATGTTCAAAAAATACTGGAATCTCAAACAATTGAAAAGTATCACTTCAAACGAGGTAAGAAAAAACACAAAAAACAGCAAAAGATCTATTTTAGGTTCAAGTTTAAAAATACAGATTGATAAAATCTTAATAGAGACTTCAGATACTAAAAGGCAACAAGGGGATGGGAAAGACCTTTGACTGAGTAGAAGTTTCCACTTCGCTTTGGTTAACTTTAGAGAAAACTGATATTGTGTGTCTACAGATAAGAGGAAAGAAATTGTGATTTTACATGGGGAAAAAACAACAGTTATTTCTTGGGCTTTTTACCATTATTTCATTTAAAACATATTTTTCTGCTGTATTTTTTCCTGATAACAAATGTAGTATAATTCCTACTGAAATTTCAAAGGGCATATAAAAGCATAAGAAAATAACTTAATGAGTGAAGATAACCACTGATTTTCAAACTGTCATTACTTTTTGACCACACAATGAACATAGCTCCTATATTTAATCATCAAATCCAATTCATATTTATATTAGATAAATTTAAAAGATTAGCAACTCTTTAAAAGTTCTGAGCTTACTTCACTTATAATCTTCAGTCTCATGTATGTACAAACCACGGGAACATGGATTCTAAGATTCTTTTCTTAGAATTCTGTCCTTAGAATAAGCAGCCACGTGGCATTTTCTTAATTTAAATGACATTTGGACTATAAGCCCAAGTTTCATGATAGAATCCAAATCTGCATATGTGGTTCCTGAAGTTTTAGATATTGCTTTATATAAATCTCTGACAGAAATGCAATTTTAGACTAATGATTACTATTCCTGCACAGCATGTCTCCCACCTCATATCATGGAGTTTTTCTGCTGAAACCACCACTGAACCCCACCTGGCACCACACATGTGCAACCCACAAATGTGGACAAGCAAATACTCCCTAACGCCTGGCTGTGCCAGTTCAAGCGCCAATGCACAATTCTTCCCCTTTGCTCTGCGCCCACCCTTGCCTATGATGGATAGCCCTGAGAAGGATTCTCAAGGTACACTCTCATGGAATTGAGCAATCAGTTACATTTAGTGCATGCCAGCACAATAACACATTGGCTCTCCTTCATTTTCTAGTTCATTTCTCTTGTCCTTCATTTCTAATGCTTAGGGTTTAATTCCCTAATTAAGTGATAGCTCATAAGAATTTTGCCTCAGGTTCTGATTTCTGGCTACAGACTATGTTATGGCAAGACGTTTATGGTAAAATGTTTTCATGATCAAGGAAACCACTAGTCTTGTAAAATTAGAAGCAAGTGGCCTAAGGTACAGCAAAGATAATACAATAAGTGATACAACATTTGTATGGTGACAGATGGCATCTACACTTGTGGTGAGCATGGCATTACACACAGAGATGTTGAATCACTATGTTGTACACCTGAAACTAATGTAACATTGCATGTCAACTATATTTTAAAATTTTAATAAAGAAACAGGCAGCATAATAGCATAATGAAATGGCCAGTTATAGGATCAACTTAGGTATCAGCTCAGGGAAAATTCTGTGGGGTCTGAGGAGGGGGCAGTCTATCCTCCAAAACAAGGTTTGTGTATTGAACCAATGGTGGATACATGATAGGGTACAGGTCTGGAATTCACAGGTCTGAGAATCTAGGGATAAATGTAGGATTGGCCCTTCTTCCCAACACTCCCAATGATCCACTTGTGGAATTTGTACTTCCTGTCTCCACAATGTTAGATTATGCCAGTGTAAATTACTGAGTTCCCAAGGAGATACTGCTTCCACAGGAAGATGTAGTAATGTTTCTACAAAACTTTAAACCCCTCATGCTTGACGTTCAACAGGGAAATAAATGACTTACTGTAATATAATGGATAACAACCCTGATCATCAAAAGGAACTAGAGCTGGGGCCCCTGGGTGGCTTTGTTGGTTAAGTGTCCAACTCCTGATATGGGCTCAGGTCATAATCTCAGGGTTCATGAGATCAAACTCTTGATATTGGGGAGCCTGTTTGGGATTCTCTCTCTTTCTGCCCCTCCCCTGTTCACTCTCTCTCTCAAAATAAATAAATAAAACATTAAAAAAAATTTTAATGTTTATTTATTTTTGAGAGACAGAGAGTGACAGAGAACGAGAAGGGGCAGGGCAGAGAGAGAAGGAAGCACAGAATCCAAAGCAGGCTCCAGGCTCTGAGCTGTCAGCATAGAGCCTGTCACAAGGCTCAAACCCATAAACCCATGAGATCATGACCTGGGCCGAAGTCGAACACCCAACCAACTGAGGCAAACAGGCACCCCATTAAAATATTTTTAAAAGAGAAACTAGAGTTTCTGCTACACAATGAGGATGCAGAAGAGTATAAATGTGGGATGACTCACTGACATCTCATAGTGCCTCTGTGATTATGGTCAATGAGAAATGTAGCAGCTATAGGCCAACAAAAACAAAGCGTCTAAAGGTTCTCTATCTTAGAGACATCCAACAAGCAAGCAACCAAGATTGGATACATTGTTATCCAAGAGTAAGTGCTGGGAGCTGCACAGGCCTTGCTGGATGACAGTCACAGTAAGGAAATGGCAGACGTTGCACGGCTCCTGCCATGAGAGGCGGAAACTGGCATCTCCTTCTGCTACTACCACTCATGTGAAATTAAGCCTGTTTCTATTGACTAGGCCTCACAAAGTTCCAAGTCAGACTGATATTCCCCACACAAATACCTCATGGGAAGAAGCATTTCCCATCTCTATAATGAGGAATTTAAACAAAGCACCGAAGATGTTTGTGAAAGGCTCTTCTATTGAGCTTCACAAACTTAAGACATGGATAATAAAGGGGGTTAAAGAACACAAGAATAATATTAACTCTGGCCAGGAGAAAAAGAGCCTAATTTAGGAATAAGAAAACAAACAAGAGCCAGGCATAAGTTACTGCGCATACATATGCTAATTGGTGCCCATTGGGAGGATAGGTAAGGTTTAAGGTTTAAGGTGAGGTTTAAGGTTTACAACTTAAACTCATATGCAAAGGCCAGCTCATCTAGGGCGCCTATGGCTCTTACACCTTCAACATCAAAGATCAAGGTTGACAAAAGGTTTATTTACTAATCATTGCGAATACATTCTTCCTCTTTGAGCCAAATAGAATGCTTCCTGGCCTCATTTATGCCTGAATCTTAGTGTTATTGTTATAAAATGTGTTTGCTATCTGCTTCTCCCTGAAAACATCCTGCTATCTTCTTAGTTGTAAGATTTACTACTGGTTCAAACAAATATGTATGTTATCTGCTTTTCACTGAAAATATCCTGTTATCCCATGATGTGTAAATTACCTCATTGTAATTAGAGTAGTTCTGCAAAAATGCCTCTGTAAAATCTGTTTCTGCATCCTTTTCAAAGCATCTATATCACTGAGAATTATTTGTAAAAATTCCACTTTTTGATGTCATAAATCTATAAATAAAGGCACAAAACCTGGCAAGACAGAGATGCCAGAGATGATGCCAGGCTGGTGACCAAGAAAGAAAGAAACTGTGTGGATTTCTCTCAACCCATTTTTGCCAAAGCCGCTGCCTCCTTCAGGGGACCCCTGGGCCAGCCAGAGCTGGCCTCCGGAAAATAAGAAAAAATCTAGAACTGATGGTGAGGAAAATTTCCAGTGAATACCAAGTACAGCCTTGGGATTTTCCACAATAATGGAGAAAGACCATTACTTGTCTCATTAATCCTCTTGCCTTAAGTCTTTTAGAGGATGTAACAGATTACCACCTTGAAGGGGCTACTGTGACTGATTAGGAAAAATGGGGAGGACATCTTGTATTCATAAAAAATAAAGACCCCATATGAGAGCTGGATACTTGACCTCATAGCTGTGTTTCAGCCTCCCATATCACATAATGGCTTCCCTGCTGACACTGGACTAGCAAACCCCACTCAGCATCCACATACATGTAACCCAGAAGTGTGAGGTTAACACCCTCTCTGTGGACCGTTGACCAACAGAAGGCAAGAGCTAGCAAGTACCTGCTTTTCCTTTTCTCTCCTGTAATGGAAGGGCTTGAGAGGCATTTATTGCTCTTGTGGGACAATC
>NC_043705.1:82326037-82426487 GCF_006229205.1 Suricata suricatta | reverse complement strand
ACATAATGGCTTCCCTGCTGACACTGGACTAGCAAACCCCACTCAGCATCCACATACATGTAACCCAGAAGTGTGAGGTTAACACCCTCTCTGTGGACCGTTGACCAACAGAAGGCAAGAGCTAGCAAGTACCTGCTTTTCCTTTTCTCTCCTGTAATGGAAGGGCTTGAGAGGCATTTATTGCTCTTGTGGGACAATCCTCTAAGACTAAGTGATCTGTTGCATATAGTCGCACCCTGCTCAGTGATACATTCTGTGACTGGCTCTCCCTCCATTTCTGTCTTGCTCTCCTTGCTTCTCACTCCTTCTCTCAGAGACTGTGCTCCCTAATAAAACACATAAACCCTCCACCCCATGCTCTGCTATAAGGAAAAGGAAGAATAAGAGAGCTTATCACCAAAATAAACAAAGTATTTTCACAAATCAACATAAAAGACAAACAACATAATAGAAAACTGGACAAAAGGTCTGACTAGAGACTTCAGGAAAGAAGAAATTTTCATAGGTGATAATTATATGAGATAGTGCTCAATCATCAGTAGTAATCATAAAAATGTACCTTAAAATAATTGAGACAAAAAATAATTGAGACAAATAATTGAGACAATCAAAACAGTGTGTCTGGCAAAGATGTGAAGCAATGAAGGCTCTTATACACTATGGGTGTGAGTGTCAATATGTTATACCCAAGATTTCTTTATCGCCCCCAGAAACCAGAGACCGCCAGGGAGGCCGAAGCACGCATGCAAAAGCAAAGGGCTTTATTACGAATTTAGGCCCAGCCAGCCTAAACTCGGGCTCACAGACTTACTGGATCCATGTGGAGTGAGCCCCGAACAAAGGTGGGGTAGGACTTTTATGAGTTTGGGAAGGGGGAGTTACAGGAAATTGTGACATAGGTACAGTGACCCAATCATAATGGTACAACAGTATTGGCAGCAGCTCTAACCATACACACTGTTCACAGCGTTCGTTACTTTTGACGGGACCCAATTACAACATTTAGGGTATCTTTGAAATTAACCAATTAGAGAGCGAGTTCAGGGTCTTGTTTGGTGACTATAAGGTTAACTTTAACACTAGGTAACAGGGTCTTATCTAAAGTTCCCATCTGCAGGACTCACCCTTAGGAATGTGGGGAGAGGTAGCTGGCCTTTCCTGATTGGATACCGCAGTGGTCTGCTTTTGCCCCGGTAATGTATAACCGCCAAATGGCCAAATGGTTCCGGAGCGACTGACCTTAGGCCTTCTAGTTTAGAGGGGAAACAAAGCCTGTCATGGCGTCTGCTAGGTTCAGACTCGTGTTCTTACAAATACATATAATCTCTTTGGGAAAAACTTAGCATTGTCTAATAAAGTCGAATAGGCATGATTATCCACTTTAAAGAAACTCTTGCACAGCTCACAAACAAGATGTTCAGAGCATGATATCTATAGTAGCCAAAACCTGGAAACAACCCAATTTTCCATGAACAGAACAGAAAAATAAACTGTGATATATTTTTAAAATAGAATACTATACAGCAATAAAAATAAATTGCTATAATCATACTCAAACATAAATAAATCTTAAAATCTTAATTTGAGCAAAAGGAGCAGGCCAAAAAATGATATTCATTGCAAAATTTCATTTATATAAATTTGAAACAGGAGAAACTAAACTATATTATTTAGAAATGCGTAGTTGGTTTAAAACTATAAAAGAATGTAAGGAAGTTGATTACCATAAAAAGAAAGAAGATAGGGTTATGAAAAGGCATTATATATATAATGGAATATTACTCGGCAATCAAAAAGAATGAAATCTTGCCATTTGCAACAACACGGATGGAACTGAGTGTATTATGCCAAGTGAAATGAATCAGTAAGAGGAAGACAAATATCATGATTTCACTCAGATGTGGAATTTAAGAAACAAAACAGTTGGCCATAGGGGAAGGGAAGGAAAAATAAGATAAAAACACAGAGGGAGGCAAACCTAGGTGACTCTTAAATATAGAGAATAAACTGAGGGTTACTAGAGGGGAGGTGGGTGGGGAGATGGGCTAAATGGGTGATGGGCATTAAGGAGGGCACTATGGTATGAGCATCAGGTGTTATACGTACGTGATGAATGACTAAATTCTACTCCTGAAACCATTATTACATATTTATTAACTACCTTGGATTTAAATAAAATATTTAAAATATATTTTTAAATGTTTTTATTTATTTCTGAGACCGAGAGAGACAGAACATGAGCGGGGGAGGGACAGAGAGCGAGAGGGAGAATTGGAAGCAGGCTCCAGGCTCTGAGTTGTCAGCACAGAGTCCAATGTGGGGCTCAAACCCATGAACATGAGATCATGACCTGAGCCCAAGTTGGAGGCTTAGCCAACTGAGCCACCCAGGCACCCCTTAAAATATTTTTAAAAAAAGAAGAAAAGGAAAAATCAAAGAACTTAAGAAAGCAAATTTATATACAATAAAAGGCATGTATCTTAATTATATATTGATGAATTTTGAAAATTACACACATTCATGAACTGCTACCCTAATCAAATGTAAAACATTTCTATTATATCAAAATGTCTCCCCCTACCACTAGCCAGTCAGCTCTCACCCCTATATACAACTGCTTTTTCCATTTCCATAAATATAGTCTTTTCCTTTTCTTGAGCCTCATACAAATACAATCTTAGAATATTTACCTAATGAGATTCACTTTTTCTGGCTTACCATATTATTTTTGAATGTTGAAGATGCTATCTTTATCAGTTACTCATTGTTTTTGTGTTGCTGTATAGAAATTCATTGAATGAATATACCTCATTTGTAAAAGTTATTCTCGTGTTAACAAACTACTGGTTAATTCAAGGTTTGAATATTAGGAGTAAAAATCCTATGTACATTCATACAAAAAAAAAGAACTCCTGAGTGCTGGCAGTTTTCCATTTTTCTATACCTGTGGATTTTTTTTACAAAAAGAAGATTAAAATGCAATTTTTAATTTGCTTTTTATATGTGATAGCCACTTTTTGAACATTAAATAATCTTAGAGTCCATAAATAATACAGATATCTGAAAGACAGCATATTATAGAAGCATCTAATCCTTCCATCACTTTTTAATGTGTTAAAATACAAAATAGAATGCAAATATATTTTGACATTTTGTCAAAACAATATGATTGTCACAGTAAATATTATACATATTTGAAATATAACTTTTCTTTATATCTAATAATTCTTTCCATCACCATTGACATATTAAAATTCAAAACAGAATAAATGAAATCTAAATTATTCAAGATTTTATATCAACTATAAGTATGAAAGTTGCATCTTGTGTTTAAGTATTAACCAAAGCTTTTGTTGATGTCTTCTAAACTCTAACTACACTAAATACTATAAGAACTCAATTCCACACCAACTTTCTCTGGGATTTTGTTCCTAATCTGACTCACCTGGCTTGATTCATCCCTCCTACCCCCTTTAGCATGACCTGTCTAAGCAATATTCAGGTTTCTTACTAGTGACCTGTTTACACTAGGAGAGAGGGAAAGTACATTGGTCTTCTGTATGCAGGGACCTTTAGGAGTCTGACATAAAGAAAATTTTAAAAGTCAAGAAGGTTCAGTGAGGCCATTCTTACCAAAAGATACTAAAATCCCTACCAATTAGCAATATTTGAGCCAGGAGGTTGAAGAGGTCATGGAATTTGATGCCCTGTGACTTCTAAAGGAGTCTCAGAAACACACTTTAAGGCTAAGTGCTTTTACGAAGGAAAAAGAGAGAGAGAGAAAGAGAGAGAGAGAATGATAAACATCAGAAAAAGATGAACATGTCCCAAAACACTGGATACTTCAGCTTCAAAGAGGCCAAACTACTAAGGAATCAAAAAGTGAATTTCAGTAACACTTTTCTGGTTTTCTTTTCTAATGTGCATCAATTCACAAGCACCTAATAGGATTTGATTAAATTCTAATGTTTTCTATTTGAATAACTATTATAAATACCACTAAAAAGTAATAGCAAAAAGTCGTCTTCATAAAATGAAGTTTTAGATCACTGTTAGGTACATAGTAAACAGCATGCGGTCTGGGTCCCAAGGAACCAGGGTTGAGTCCTGGCTTTGAAACTTCATAAACATGTGATTTGGGGCAAACTTCTGAGTACCATTTATAACAGGGGCCACAAAACATTGTTGAATGGAATAATGTATGTAAAATCTGATATGCCATGTATAAAAGAACACTATATCAATTTTCACAATTATTATGCTAATTTAATTTTATATTTGGTATTCTTATAATATAGACACATCATATGAGTACTATTTGTCAACTATATTTTATTAAGTAAAAGATCTACATCTGGTATTTGATTGCTAAACGACACAGCTATGTGATACTGGACCCAGGTTTTACCCTCTCTGAGCTCCAGTTTTTTCACCACTATAAAGAGAAAATGCTAAGAATGACTTTAAAAGAGCTGATACGGTGATTAAATGAGATGACATATGCTGGTATGTACAGAACCTAGAACCTTCTGAGTCTTAGATGTCATAATCATTATTAGAATATGGGTTTTACTGTATTTTCAATATCTCTATTTTTCCTTACAGAAGTGTATCCCCAGTTTGATATCATATCCTTAGTATTTTGCTCACATCTCAACCCAGGCTGTGATAGATTCTGGATGTCTCATTTATCCCAAGCTAGGTCGATGGCAGCATCATAGCAATGCTGCAGTCAGTCGGAGAGTGATGAAGCATCTTCCTCAACAGACTATGAAACTCTTATCATGGATTTGCTTTATCAGAAAAATGTATGACCACATGTAAATGCCTGTGGCAATTCCCCCAAGACTGCCCTGCTGTCACAAGGCCACCTACACAATGACAGAGCAGAGATCTATCTGCTAATGAAAAATACTAATTTTGTCATTTGACCATAATAGCCTTGACAGAGAATTTAAACAACCCATCATTAAGGGACTACTGTAAAAAATAGATGAATGTATCACTTTATTCTAAGAGTGCAGCAGAGTTAGAACTACATTCATGAAAAAAAACCCAGAAAATATATGAGGAATTATGTACATGAAAAAGCATGAATTTTGAAGGCATTAAGAAATTGTATCCACCGAGCCATGCTTGCAGCACAGTATGTGACATCAGTATGCACAGGAACCTCAATTTTGGCAGCATTTTTAAGTGTGTGTATAGAAGATGTTTTAAAAAAGCTAATGGGCATAATCTTGCCAATGGCACATGACACGTTATGTTATTGAACAATTAAGTAGCATCGTAAGTTAGTAAATGATGGTCATTTACTATCTGATAGTCATGAAAATTACTTTGGCAACCTGTGAATTGCATAAATACATCAGAGATTAAGAAAAGTACAAATTTAATAGTAATTAAAATGCACACAGAGAAACATGGGTATCTCAGGTGTGTGTGTGTGTGTGTGTGTGTGTGTGTGTGTATTTTATTTCCTAAATTGTATATAAGCTGCGCATTAGTATATTTCTTCTGCCTTTTCTTCATAGTACAGTGTTTTTTTTTCCTTTTGGGGTGTACCATGATCATTTTAAGACAATTTTCATTTGTTTCAGTTCCTTGGATTAGGGTTTTATTTTTATGCTCTAGCCAAAAGAACAGTATGTGATGTAGCTCTTATTTTAGTGACAGACATTCCATATGTGCCATGCATGAAATGATAACAAATTACAAATCATCCAACATAACCAAGCTTGTAACATATGATAGATATAGGATCTACTGACACAGAGTTAGACAGGCAATTTTTTGAGAACGTGAGTTTGCAGTAATTTTGAGGGGGAATCTCTTTTTCATGGGTTAAAAAAAGTAGAGAAATCAGAAACAAGAGAAAAATACAAATAGGTGGGCAACAGAAATCTGACTACACTGTCGTTTATTTCTCAACCAGATCACTGTATGTTTAACTTCCAAAGTAGCAAAAACATTAGGAAGAAGAATTATTGTCCTTGGTGTCTTTCCCTGCCTTGGAACCCTTTAAACCTAAACAGTCCTCTTCCCACAGCACTTCAGGGAGGAAGCCCATGCAGGCCTACACCAAGCATCCTCATGGAATGGGGGTGGGAGGTGGGCATGAGGAGCTATTTGAGGCCAGGCTTCCCCCCAGATCTAGCTTCTGTCCACCTGGTACAGAATCTACATGTGTAGAACCTCCAGGCTGGGAGACCCAGAATGGGAAATAACAAGTGAGATGCAGGAAGATTCCAAGAAAGTCCTATGTTGGGGAGATTAGATGACTTTTTAGCTTCTCGTTAGTTCATCTTTATATTTCTCATACTACCCAATGCAGTGCCCTGTAATACCAATAAAGGTCTTTGGAATTGATATGTTAATGTTTGTTTGACTAATCCACAATTACAATATATATAATTTTTAAAATACGTCAAAGAGGCCCTGGGGTGTCTTAGTCAGTTAAGCGTCCAACTTTGGCTCAGGTCATGACCATATAATTCATGGGATCGAGCCCGACATTGGGCTCTGTGCTGACAGCTAAGAGCCTGGAGCCTGCTTTAGATTCTGTGTCTCCCTCTCACTCTGCCCCTCCCCTGCTTGTGCTGTCTCTGTTTCTCAAAAATGAACAAATGTTAAAAAAAAATTTTAATGTTTTTAAAAATAAATAAAATTAAAAATATGTCAAAGCCAAATATGAAATGTTTCTTGCCTACAGTCATGTAATGTAAATGCTGAAAATCATCTGGCTTACAAAGTTATAAGTGAGATATAAAGTGCATTATTTAAATAGTTGATTGTCATAATAATAGGTTTAAGGAGGGGAGACTACAATTTCACTTGTTACCTTATGAGTTTAATTAATTACATATTAAAGCTTAACTGTATGTGAAATATCATACTTATTTTATGAAAGCCTCACAAATTACACCTTAAACATCATGATGCAAATCACAAAAATAAAAATACTTTCTAAGTAAAACAGAATAGCAAAAAAAGGCAAACAACCTTAATGCTGAGGAGTATAGGAACAGATAATTCAAGTAGGTTATATTACTTTAAGTGGAATACTATATAAAAAATAAGTGGAATACTATATAAAAAATAAAATAAGTGGAATACTATAGAGTAGTTTAAGAGATGAGCTACTGCATTTCACCAATTCCAAGTTGTACTATTTTCTACAGTTTACTATATGAAATGGGGTTGCCTCCTAAATTTCTGTTCTTTAGGCAGTAGGCATGCTTTGCTTGCTATTGACTAAGCATGCAAAAAACTGACTATCATCCCTGATGGCACACCTGGCCACCCACGGTCCTGCAATACTGCACTCGAAAAACCATGTAAAAATTGCCTGAAGACAGAGTATGAATCTTGATTGTTATTCACCTTCTGGACAGATCAAGAAAGTGCCAACACCAAAATTGACGCAATGGGTATCAGTAACTTGGAAAAAATACTGGAGATAATAATAGAGCATTCTTTAAAGAAATCCTCTTTCAGCAATACTTTGACTAGCACAGAGGACAATACTGTTTGGAAAAACATAAGCATCAGTAACTGAGTCAAGTAGTGATTCAAGAATTTAACTCTCAATGTGAAGAGGTGTTATGAATATCTTGTTAATTTTTCTTGTATTTTCCTTTCTATATCACAGGATAATAAGTGATAAAAATCTACATCTACTAAGTGAAAAGCTCTTTCAGTAAGAGGATCAATTTAACTGGCAATAGCTTTTTTCTGTCTTAAGTGATACAAAAATATTGACGAGTCAAATATAGTAGATCCATATGCAAATATAAGGACAGATCTCAAAAGCATATTGTTGAAGAAAAAAGTATGTTGCAAAAATATATATACAGTATGATCCTACTTATATAAAAAGAACTCACACAAAATTGTAACCTATATTTCTGTAGCTACATATATGCATGCATGTCAAAATATAAAAAATGCACTGAAAAGAGACACACAAAGCTGATTATAGAAATTAATTCAGTCCAGGTGGAAGTAAGAAAATCAGAATCAGAGGTCATAGAAAAATGTGATTTAACCTAATCACTCATAAAGTTCTATTTCTGAATTGGGAAATATACTCTTAAATTACAGATATTTTTTTCAAGTACTATACACCTAGAAAAACAGGACAAAAGTAAATATATATTATATTAATATGTTACATAATATATAGTGTTAATATATAAATATTATTAGTAGTATATTATCAGTAGTTAATTACCAGTGGTTAATGAAATATCAGTCTTCTTTATTTTCAAGTTGGAATTTTCTCAATTTTCACACTAGCTCTCATGTTTCCAAAAGTAAAATAACATTAGGGAGTTAATCACACACTTGCATTTCTAAACATCACATAAAATAATCAAGCATGAACTTGATTATGCATCTTTCTATCAAAGCCATCTAACAATATGAGCCAAAGAGTCCTGTATTTCCTTTGTCCCTTGACTCTCTCTCTCATGCAATGAAGAAAAATGCAATAAATATGGACTTCATTGCCCTAATTCTAGAAAATTCCTTGTCAATTTTAGACAGCAGCTCTTTGGGAGAAGCAACCATTCTTTCATCTTCTATTCTTGCTTATGAAAGTTGTAAACATGACTTTACACCCTATAAACATCTCAAAGTGTTTTATCCTTATCACTCTTAATAATCTTCTCATGTTCCAAAATGGTCTGTCTGAGTTATTTAATGAAGAAGCTTAACCTCCTTCTCCTTAAATGTTATTCTCCTCTTCCTTACAGAAAAACATAAATAAGGTAAAGATGTGTGCTTTACAATTCAGCATAGAAACAGAGCTTATGAAAGACTTACCACAGATTTGGGGGATTGGATGCAGCAGGAAATAGCAACATTTTGCTATATGTACTGTATCAGCTAGATTTGGGATGCAGGGAAGAAAAATTATTCCAGCTCTTTTAAGCTAAAAAGCCAATACAACAAAGTAGAAGTTTGCAAAGTCATTGGCAGAACTGGCCTAGTAGGCTTTAGGCTAGGTCACCAGTAGGGAATCTCAGAAAAGAGCACAGAGCTGTCCCCCATGTCACCGTTGGGAATTTTTGGATTCCTAGACCTGTGGATCTCGAAGCCACTGATGCCTCTGCCTTAACTGTCTCTTCTCATCAATCAACCCAGCATCATGACCATAGAATGCAGTTATAGACAGACAAAGAAAACTTCTCTACAACTTAACTTGCCAACATCAACAACACAGCAGAAACACTGTCCCCACTTTCTTCCTCCAGATCTGATTTGAGTGTATATAAATGGCAGGGCTAAATCACATTCAGAAACTTAGTAGAGTCTAAAGAAGATTCCAAAAACTCTCCAGTCCTGCCAACTATTGGTATCATAGCAATAATACAACCAATACGGATATTCAATTAATATTCTGAAGAAGTATATCCAAGCACTCTGAATTTTGTTCTGTTTTAATTAAAATTCTCAGAAGTCTACGGTGAGGTAATGTTTCCTCTCTAGCTTGCTTCCTTTCTGGTTTTGGCCTCTGCCAATTTGCATGTAGAGCTCACTGTGTCACAGTTACCATCTGTTTAAATAACCCACATCTCAAGAGATTTACACGGCTGCACGTGTCTCGGCAAACCTCTCAGTTTGGAGATCTAGGTCAGTCAGCCTAGATTTCTAACAGAACAGTTGGCTTTCCTATACAAACAACTGTATTTAGAATTTTAGAGTGTTCATTTCCTTTGTCAAGTTATTGATCATATGCATATATTTTAATTATAATCAGGCAGCATGATGGAGGGAAAGAAGAATAGGCATTAAAGACAAGATCTTTGGTAGACATCTTACAACCTGGTTAACAACTAGGTTATGTAATTAGCAGACTTCTTTTGGGTCTCAAAAACCAGGAAAGAATTTGAACTACTGAATTTTTTTCTTCCTTTTAAGGTACAATAATGCTTATCAGTGACTTCAGAATGCTTCTCCATATCAAGCCTGTAATTTCCTGGAGCTGTTTCTTAAAATTATCGCTATTACCTGATAATCTATCAGAAGAATCACTTAAAAGCTTGCTGTGTTTCAAAATGGGCCTCCTTACTGTGATGTCTGGAGAATGTTCTTATCCCATTAGCAAACCACAATCAAATAAATGAAAACACACATTCTGAGAGAGTTCTTGTGCTCTTTATGAAAAATGCCTATCTCATGTTTTTGCTTACAAACTGCATATATAAAATTGACAATTTTGTTTCATTACTGTCTGACCTCAGTAATACTTGCTCTGTAACACTCTCCTGTATGACCATCTCCAGTTCAGTCACCAATTATAGTTAGTCAGGAGTGGTTCTATCATTCATTAAATATAGTCATTCCTAATTACAATAAACAACAATTCAAATACCAGGGAGCCTCAGTGGCTCAGTCAGTTGAGTATCCAACTCTTGATTTTGGCTTAGGTCATGATTTCACAGTTTGTGAGATCTAGCCCCACATTGGGGTCTGCGCCGACAGCACAGAGTGCTTGGGACTCACTCACTCTCTCTCTCTCTCTCCCCGACTCACACACACACACACACACACACACACACACTCTTTCTCAAAATAAAAAAAATATACAACAAAGAAAGTTCTTCAGGAGCTCTTAAAGATAAGCAATTGATTAGCAATGGGAATGGGTATTTGCTGAATCCATTGTGTTTTGACACAAAGCAGAAGGGTTGTTATTCTGTAACTATTATTTCTATTATACGAAAGGAAAAATCACTTTCAGAGAAAATTTTACTTCCTCCCTCCCTCTGGCTCATCTGTGCTTGGTTTATGCATCCTTCAGCATGTAGCATCTGGCTTTATCACAAATGGATTTGATGGCTTAGGGCCGGAGCTGATTGGCAGATACAGCTACAGCTAAGATCTGTAGAAGAGGTCCCAGTGTTGCTATGGTGACAGAGCTCATGCTTCCAAGTGGCCCAGTCAGGGTGTGTCTTATTGAACCACAGTTACTGGGCAGGGAACCCAGGTCCCTCTGAAAGCCTAGTCTGTTCTCCCTTGTCCTTCCCAGTAGTATCCATTATTCTACCCTGCTTTCTCAAGTTACTACATATAATCAACTCAAGCCTATGACTAAATTTGTTTCAAAGGCAATTTAGAAGGCAAACTGGACTAATTTCAGGTAAATGACATGAGTTATCTCTCAGAATAAGTATTGCTAAACTCCAAGGGGTGCCATTCATAAAAAGGCTGGCTCTAGGGGGCACCATTCACTACAATATTCTCTGAGGGTTGTCCCCTAGGACTAAACTGAGGTACTGTATTGCCAATGAGTTAGTGTCTTAACACATTTACAATTCTTTCTAGAATCTCTAAGGTCACTTCTTTCCTATGAAAGGCGATCTTAGATATCTACATAAATAGACATTTCTTATATATGTGAAAGTAACTTTTTAGTTTCCATAATCACTATGAACCCCCCCACCTTTTTAGCCCCTCTCATTTCTTTGAAAAGTAAAGAACACAAAGAATAGGTTTTCTTTTTGTAGGATGCAGAGTCCCAGTTTGAGATGACTGGTAAGCCTCAATAAACACTCAAAAAATATTTGTATATTTAGTTTTCTTAACAACTATTCATTTATAAAAGCCTAATAGGATCTCTGTTTATGATACTATAATGCAAGTCAATACATAAATTGTATATGTACTTGAATGCATAAAAGCACATTACTTTTAAACTTTTTATTAAGATACACGTTTTAGTATTTGTGGAATGGCCCTTCCCAAATTATTCTGGACTATTTAAGCTATACTGTAAAAAAACAAAAAAACTCAATTCTCCAAATTTCATAGTCAAATTCATTATTGCATAAATCTAAAAATGCAGTGATTACATGGGTACGAGTCAATATCGTTTTCCTGCACAAAGGCAGGCACTCCTGAGTATCCTGGGGTATGCAAGTGCCTCCAAAGCTCCAAGCATCTTCTTTCTTGAACACTATATAAGAACTGCAATTATTCATAAAGGAGAGGTGCATAAGCAAAACTGTCCTCATGAACATGATCATTTCAGTTAAAAGAAATAAAGCATACAGAGGCACGACCTAAAAACATTATTAACAGCTACTGAAACAAAAAGTAACAGAATAAGCTTAATCTTTCAATTCTAAGATGGCAGAGTTTCACTACATATTAGCTTTTCCTATTTCTTCTAGTTTTACCGCATCCCAAAATTATTAAGTAATTATTATCTATAAAGATCTAACATTACCCCTGGCAGCACTGAATTTTAAATTTGTCTACTAGGTTGACAGTTTTTATACATATATACAAACTTATCCTTATAACACATTCTAAATTCTCACCACCAAGAAGCAGTTCACTAACATTGGGTACTCTAAGCATCAATAAACGTTCTAACATTACAAAATGTATGAAATGGTACATGCAGTGTAGAAACTGGACTTGAGAGACACAAAAGGTTGTTTAACATAAATTCAGAGAAGAAAAATATAACTGACTTTCATAACCAGAATTTAAAAATTTATTATTTGTTTTTAAGATCTAAAAACTATCTTGATTTCCAGTTAACGTTGACTATTTACTCTTTTAGGACTACTGAAATTGATTTCTTACTAAAATTGAAGTCACTGTAAATCCTTTTATGGGGAAACCTTGAGAGGAAGGTAAAAAGAGGAAATAAAAACAAATGGCTTTGAGTCTGTTGAAATTGCAACAAGCAACTGGCTGAGTGAAACATTACTTTTAATCCCAGCTATCAGTTGCACGGAGTCTCTGTGATGTATTATGCTCTTAATGGTTTATGACACAGCATAGCCACATGTCACTGTTTAATTCAATGGATATTTTTCAGCCAGTTGCAGCAAGAGCAAACCAAAGACTTATTCTGGTTTCTATGAGATTCCGGTTTAAGTGGTTGAAAGCCTGTGTGCTCCAAAGGTACGGCCCACATCCCTAAGATTCAAATACCTCATTACTCATGGAGCTTCATGTGTTGTATGTGCAAATCTAGTTTCTCAGAGTTAATCATCCATGTGTTAAAATCTTAATGAAAATTAAATAGATAAAAGATAACTTTCCTATAGTATATTTTGGGCTAAGTGAACATATCTCCTGGGAAATTGCAATTCAATCAAGTGGAGATTTTTTATTTAAAACTATTAATTTCAATCTAGCAAAATGTTGTCTATGGCAAAAGAACAGAAACGCGCATGCTTAATTTTAAGATCACATTGCTTACAGCATTTGAAGGTTAAAAGAGATCAAACTCTTGTGATTGTGAAGAACAAGTAAATGATAACAGAAAAATGGCCAAAAATCATAATTTTTTTAGAAATGAGTATAGATTTTTCAGCCTTAACATCTCTAATGTTTACCTATACTTGTGATGGAGAAGTTATTACTATGACTGAACTCATTAAGGAAGGGTGGGATCAAGATGGCGGAGTAAGGTCTCATCGAAGCTTCCCATCCCACTCGTAACCCATAGAAAATGGCACAAATATATTTCAAAAGTGAAACCTTCACAAGGCTGGTGGAAAAAAAGGCATGATGTAAGTGAACAAAAATAATTAATAGAATTCAGACTGTTGGGGAAAAAACAAAAAGGATTGAGGACAGCTGCAAAAGCATTAAAACTGGGGATGAGGAGTAGGAGGTGGCTAAACAGCCCACTGGAAGAGGAGAGGTGGCCCAGGAAACTAAAAGTGGTTGGCTACATCACCAATCCTGTGCTTGCCCACAGCCAAACATACCTACCCCGAACCCCCAAGCCTCACTTGTGCCCAGAAGAAGTAACCAGAGGTGACTGACTCCAGGGTGATTTGACTAGGCCTGGGCAGGCAAAGTCCTCAGAGCTCCCTCCCAGCCCAGAAATGGGGACACCTCATTCTCAAGCATCTCCTGCCACTTTCTAACAATCACGGGTGGGAAAGCACAAAATGCTGTGAACAGGTCCACCACTCAGAAAGGTGAAAACACAACATAAAAATACTGTATGAAATAGAGGCCCAAATAAACATAGATGAAGTATGTATCCAAGTACACAGAAAGTAGAACAATAGAAAGTAACATATTTAATGGAACACATCACCTACTGAGTGATTTAGAAGTATCTTATACCACGCTCACATAGAAAATGAACAAGAGATCTCAGAAAGGAAAAAATAAAAGATTTATTTAAAATTAAAAACTGGATAGGATAGGGAACAAAAGATATGCAAGTGATGATTAGTTCCAAGAAAAATAAGTGTGCATATCTGTGAAATACTTATATAAGAATGTCTTAGTAGCTTTTTCATTATAGTCCATATGTCCACCAACAAGAGTATGGATAAACAAACTGTAATATGTTCATGCAGTGGCATACTTCTCAGAAAGCCAAAAGCTATTGAGACAGACATCATCATGAAAAAAAATCTCACAGACATATTAGATGAAAGAAATCAAACACAAAAGAGTATGTGCTATATAGTTTCATTTTCATGAAGTTCAAAAATGGTGATAGAGCTATCAAAATAATGGCTATCTTCTGTGGAGAGTAAGGATTGCCTGGAAAAAGGCTCAAGAGGACTTTTTAGAATTATGGAACTGTATCTTAATCAATGTTAAGCACCTGGAATCTGTGAACTTTTAAGTATATAAATTATACCTCAATAAAAAAGAGAGGGAAAAAGTGAGCTGGAAAGCTGGCCATGAAAAATATACTAAAATATATCAAAACAAGGAAAAGAAAATGAAAGCTTGAAAGAAAAACACAGAAACCTGGAGAAGAGATATAAATCCTTAAACATTTATGCAGTAGTCTCAGAAATAGAGAACAGATCAACAAACTGGAGGAAATGCTTCCATAATTTACAACACTTCTCAAACCTAAATAAAGACTTTAGCCCTCACAATCAAAGGGAGGAGAAAGATCAGAGGTGGAGAAGCAGACACAGATCACTGTCTGGGAACACCAAGAATCAAGAAAAAATATACTAGGCTTCTAGTGCAAACACTTGAAGAAACCAAAATAAAATATTAAACAAAATTTTCAATAAAATTTGACACAAAAGACAGTAGAACTACATATTTAAAGTTATGAGATGTACTACTTTATAACTCTAAAATTCTATACTCCTAAGTTGTAGTACTCCTAATTCATATGTGAGTGCAAAATAAAGACCTTTCCAGGTATGTGAAACACCAAGTTTATCATTTTCAGACACTATCTGAAAGAATTACTAGAGGAGCTACTAAAGTAAAATAAAAAATAAGTATCAGCAGTAACTGAACACAGAAGTAGCAGTGAGTCAAGAAAACAGTAAATTGTATGGATAAGTACGTATAAGTATTAATTGTAAAATTTTAAACATGCAGTAATTACTTGGAATTTAAATCCCAGGAGCTATCAACATGGGAAGTGTCAATGAAAGCAAGGAAGAAGGAAAGTAAAGTGCTCTCAGATCTTGGTCTTGCTCTGGAGAAGATATAGCTACCAACTCTCATTGGAAGTGAAGTTTAAACGGTTTTTAAAAATGAAGGTGTTCATCTAGAAGGATGGAAAATGGAAATATAATTTTCAATCACTATCAGCTCAAGTTTGGCCCATGGCCATGTTTTGCCTGGCCAATTCAGTATTTTTTAAAAAATATATCAAATTAGTGGCTTGCACTTAAACACAGGGCTATTTACTTAAAATCCAGATGGTTTGGGGGCGCCTTGGTGGCTCAATCTGTTTAGCGTATGACTTCGGCTCAGGTCATGATCTCACAGCTCAAGTTTGAGCCCTGCATCGGGCTCTGTGCTGACAGCTAGTTCAGAGCCTGGAGCCTGCTTCCAATTTTGTGTCTCCTGCTCTCTTTGACCCTCCCCTGCTCATGCTGCCTCTCTCTGTCTCTCAAAAATAAAGAAAATACATTAAAATTTTTTTATAAAAGTAAATAAATAAAAACATAAAAAAGAAATCCAGATGGTTTGGCAAGTCTGTTAAATGGGGGTGAGAAAAAATAAGGAATAAAAAGGGAACTTTAAAATAGTTAAGAGATTTATTAAAAATGAAAAACTAACACTTATGAGGAGGTGTATATAATAACTTTGAAAACCTAGGCAAATAATCTCTTTAGGAAAATATATTACCAAAATTGGCACCAAAAAAATCAGAAACATTAAAAAAATTCAAAAACAGTAGAAGAGATGGAAAATATCAATCCCCCCCAAAAGTTGGCTGTTAAGAGTTTAGTAAGTTAATTTCTACATCCTTCAAGAAGGAGATAATTCCCAGATTATAGCAACTGTTCCATAACATGAAAAAGTGAAAAAGCTATTGTAATACTTTCATAATGGTAAAATAAACTCCTAAACCCAGGCCAGACAAGTCAATATAAAAACAAAAAGTCAATCTTACTTAGAAACATGTAGTAAAAATTCTAAATAAAAATAGAAACAAATCGATTCCATCATGACTAAGTAGGTCATTTATCCCAGGAATGCAACAGTTTCAACATTTAAAAAATGTATCAATGCAATTCACTACAATAATGGACAAAAGGAGGGGAAAAAACCCTACGGGAGGACCTCAAGCAATAAAATCCAATTCTCCTTTCAATTAAAACAAAAACAAAATTTATAGTAAATTAAGGATACATAGGAAACTAAGAAACATTCTTGACTCAGTATGAAGCTACAAGAAAACAAGAGCAATTGTCGTATTTGCTGGTAAAAACAAAAGCCAGGAATAAGAGAAAGATACCCTTATCTCTTCTATCAGTCAACAATGTGCTAGACTTTTTCATCAAATTGGCTTATAAATCAAGAAAAAAGTAAAAGAATGATAACATTTTAAAGGAAGTAAATGAATTTCAAGGCAGAAACTGATAGGTGACCACTCAATCATACCTTCTCTTTCACCTTTCGTTTAAAAATTACAGTTTTGCCCAATAGCTAGAGAGACATTAAAAAGTTCTCTCACACATAATGTTGGCAAGGATCTGAGGAAATAGATACTCCCATAATGGAGAGTATACACTGGTGTAACCTTTCTGGAGGGCTATTTTTTTCTTGTCTTAAAATTAAGTGTGTATATATTTTGACCCACAGATTTTTCTTATAAGAATCCACCCTAGACACATCCTTGCATATAGGTATAAAGACATATAAAAGAAAACTCACTGTGAGTTGCTTCTCATAGTGTATTACACTTGGAAACCACCTAAACTGTTCCATCAGAACAGTTAAATAAACTAAATAAATTTCCATGCTAGTCACTCATCCATTTACAAACATTTTTTGAACACGAAATAATGCACAAGCCACTGTTCTAGGTCCTGGGGCTATATCAGTGAACAAACTCCAAAAGTAAATTCTACATTGTAGTGGAGGAACACAGACAATAAAGAAATAAATCTATCACATCCAGATAGTGGTGTTACAAAAAAAAAAAAAAAAAAGGTTAAGAGAAGACAAAGTGATATAGCTAAAGAGACAGAGATAGGGATGAGAGAGACAGAGGTAGAGACAGGGAGAGAAAGAGAGAGGCAGGAATAGAGAGGGTGGAAGGGAGGGAGAGACTCTGAAAGGGAGGATGTGGAAGATGGAGAGGAATAGGCACGGAGACTTCAATAAAGCAAGGGAATAAGCCAAGAAAATATCTAGGAGTGGAAGCTTTCAGTCAGGAGACATAGGTGAGACCGTGTTCAAAAACATTAAGACACATTAAATGCCTGGAAAGAAGAGAGTAAGGAGGATAGTGAAATGAGGCAGCCATACCCCATGAATTATATCAGGTAAAAATTTTGAATTTTATTCTAAACTGGTAAGATACCATGCAGCTATTACAATTAATGACATAAGAGTATATGACATGGTACAGAGAGTCTGTAGGTACACAGAACGACAAAAGAGTTGCAGAAAAACACATGCATATAACACTCATATTAAAAATACATATAGATTTCCCTGATGATGAGTGATGCCAAACGTCTTCTCATGCATCTGTTGGCCATCTGTAAGTCTTCTTTGGAAAAGTGTCTATTTGAGCCCTCTGCCCATTTTTTAATTGGGTTATTTGGTTTTGGTATTGAATTGTATGAGTTTTTATGTATTTTGGATATTAGCCCTTACTGGATATATCACTTGCAAATATCTTCTTCCATTCAATAATGGTTCCTTTTCATTTTGTTGATAGTTTCTTTTAAATCAAAACCACATTGAGTATCACCTCATACCAGTCAGAATGGCTAGTATCAAAAAGACAAGAAACAAGTATTGGCAAGGATGTGGAGAAAAGGGAACCCTTGTGCACTGATGGTGGGAATGTAAATTGGTACAGTCATTATGGAAAATGGTATGGAAGTTCCTCAATTAAAAATAGAAACACCACCCAATCCAGTAATTCCACTTTGGATATTTACCCAAAGAAAACAAAAACACTAATTTGACACTTTTATGTTTATTGCAGCATTGCTTACAAGAGCTAAGATATGGAAGCAACTTAAGAGTCCATCAACAAATGAATGAATAAAGAATATGTGGTCTGTGTGTGTGTGTGTGTGTGTGTGTGTGTGTGTATAGGTATATACATATAAAATGAAATTTTGCCACTTGTGACAACATGGATGGACCTAGATGGTATTATGCTAAGTGAAGTAAGTCAGACAGAGAAAAACAAATACTATGTGATTTCACTTATGTGGAATCTAAAAAACAAAACAAATGGACAAACACATTCATAAATACAAAGAACAAACTGGGGCGCTTGGGTGGCTCAGTTGGTTGAGTATTCGACTCTTGGTTTCAGCTCAGGTCATATCTCATGGTGTGAGAGCCCATGGGGCTCCACACTGACAGCATGGAGCCAGCTTGGGATTCTCTCTCACTCTCTCTCTGCCTCTGCCCTGCTCGCACTCTTACACACACACTCTCTCAAAATAAATAAATTAACTTAAAAAAAAACACAAAGGACAAACTGGTAGTTGCCAGCAGGGAGAGAGGTGGGGGGATGCGCAAAATAGGTAAAAGGGATCAAGAGGTACAAACTTCCAGTTATGAAATAAATAAGTCATAGGGATGAAAAGTACACCATAGGGAGTACAGTCAATAATATTACAATAACTTTGTATGGTGACAACTATACTTGTTGCAGTGAGTGCTGTGTGATGTACAGGATTATTGAATCACTATATTATACTACCTGAAACTAACATAACTTGTATGCTAACCATACTGTAATTTAAAAACAATAACAAAAATAAAAATACAGATACAGAAAACCAAATTAAATGTACATATATATAAACACACATTAAAAAAAAAAAGGTAGAAGGATACATTCCAAAGAGGCAACACTAATTTCTCTGGATTCTGGAATAGGAAAAGTACCAGAAAAAATTTTGGTAAATCTATCTATACACTTTTTAATTTCTTTATGAGGAGAATAAATATATGTGCTATTTGTGAAACTAAAAATTAAATAAAGAAAAATAATCTTTAATCATCCAATACATCTTTGCATCCCTAACAAATAAGGTGAACTCTATGAAATCTTGTATTTCTATATAATTGGTGTAGGAATATGACAATTACTCATAAAGACTGCCTTTTTCTGAACAACTTTGGTTTTCCATATGTGTGTTGTGTGTGTGTTTATGTGTATGTTTACATACACATATGTACATTATACATATATAAAGAGAATCTTGGGAATATATACATAGACATATATATATTTAATGAAAATCTTAAATGACTATTAGTGCAGAAAAACAGTCGTAAAATTTATTTACACAATAATGTGTCCAACATGACAAAATTTCTAGGCTTATAGAAGGGTGAATCATAGTGAGGCAGCCCTTCCTAAGGACTCCTGACTCAGGGAAGCACAGAAATAGGCATGGTACTTGTGTGCCTTCCTGGAAAGACAATCCTTTCGATGGATACTGATGATTAAGTGGAAACTGTGGTCTCCTAAGTCATACCTGAGTAAATCAGTGAGAAAGGTGATGTACATAGTCTAATGATCGGGTGTGGATGGCCCTGGCAAATTAATTCTCTTATTGCCAAGTATTTCATAAACACTGTGTACAGGTACAAGGATTATACAGAGAAATTACTTAAAACCTTTTTAAAACCATGGCTTGTTTAAAAATTTTCTCTGGACTCTGAGGATATACTCACAACTCCCCCTTTGTAACAAAGGTACCTTTCCTATTAGAGAGATTTATTTTCATTCTTTCAAACTGGCACTCAGACACAGTGCAACTTTGTTGAAATACTTGAACACATTTTATTTACAACATTTCCAAATAATTAATTATCTTAATTGCAAAAAGTCAAATATGTAACATCACCTAATTTCTAATTTGCAACCATTGGCATAATACATGACGTGAATATGTTAGATCAAGTGTAAGTTTTATATGAATTTATGTAAGCTGTCACCTCTCAAGAAGATTTACAGTACCAAAATATATTTTTCAAATCTAGGTTCCTTCCCCTTAACAGCTGTATGTCCTTGGAAAATTTATTTAACCTCTTAGCACTTTAGTTTTCTCCCCTACAAACTGGCGAGGTAAAATCTACCTTTTGGGTTATTATTGTGGGTATCACATTCTGTTTGTTGGAAGCACAATATGTTAAGTGATTAGTTAATATTTATGAAAATGCTGAAAACCATTAGAGGCATGTATATGTTGCTCCCAGCTCTATAAAATAACATAAATGGAAGATGGAGAAGAAGAAAAGGAGGGGAATAGCAGAAAGAAAACAACAGTGGACCATAAAATACTTTTAAAAGACCCAATGAAGAATTTGGCTAATAAACTCCTTGGCAGAATTAAAGCAAAGAAATTCAGAAATCATAAGTTGTAACACAAATTTCCATCACATCTGTGGATATCTGACCTTTATGCCAAATTACCCATCGTGGGGCGACTGGGTGGCTCAGTCAGTTAAGCCTCCGGCTTCGGCTCAGGTCAGATCTCACGTTCATGGGTTCAAGCCCCGCGTCAGGCTCTGTGCTGACAGCTAGCTCAAAGCCTGGAGCCTGCTTCCGGTTCTGTGTCTCCTTCTCTCTCTGACCCTCCCCCTCTCATACTCTGTCTCTCTCTGTATCAAAAATAAACAAAACATTAAAAAAAAGTAAAAAAAAAACAAAAAAACAAAAAAAAAACCCAAATTACCCATCGTTTAAGTTAATTCAATAGCAACACACACATTCATACACATGTGCGCATGCACACACACAAACACACACCCACACACATACTCTCACACCCTTAAGGCTGTCTATGGGCCAGACATTATGACTGGGAACAGGATCCTAGGGTAGAAAAGATACATCCCATGCCCTCTTAAGGGATTGTGGGTAGGGTGATCCTCACAGAAGACTTCCTAGGATATCTAAAAGGATGATTAAAGAATGGAGAAAGAGAAAGAGATGACGTTCCATTAAACAAGCAGTAAGGAAACTCCAATAACATGTGGATATTAGTGTCCACTTGGTTCTGTATCTTTGTTGAAGTCTCAAAAACAGAGCTTAGATGAACTTTTATGGCATATTTAGAGGACCAGTGTCGTTGTAGGAAAACTTGGGAAACCACACAAGGAAGAATGGTGATTAAGAGAGGGAAAAATGAAGCAAGAACAACGTATAAGCACAAGCAAAATCTAAAATGTGATCTTAGCAAAAATGAGGATGATTGTTTTTTCTGTGAATTTACTTGTATGGTAACAAGTTTTTTGTGTTCATATTCATTAGGTTTTTAGCGAGAAACAGTGTCATTAAAACATTACAATAATTTCATTAGCTGCTGACACATACTCTCACCTCCTGCTTGCTGTGATCTCACATCCATCTAACTACAGCTCCTTGTTTGCTCCTTCTTCCCCTAGCCAGTCCAATCATAGCTCTTTGGACTACTGAAACCATGGGTAAAAAAAACGCAAACTCTGGTGTAAGTGTAGGCGACTAGTTCATTCTGCTTCAACAATTACACAGGGGCTAAAATGCCATGAGAGAACCATGTGCCAGCCCCTCACCAAACGGTTTGTCCTTATTGTGCCTTTGAATCCTCACATACAATAGATACTACTATGATCTTTATCTTAATAGTGAAGAGATCGAAACACACAGACTTATTAATATGCTCAGGATGCTACAGTATGAATTGGTGTCTATGTCCTATCTAAATTTCAGGATCTTAAGCACTACCCTGTTTGCATTCCACAGGCTTTTATTCATTCAGTAGACATTAGGCAATTATCATATGTTGGGCACTGTGCCTTGCAGTCAGAAATCCAGGCTGCACCATGGAAAATGGACTAGTTGATACAAAATGGGATTTGGTCAGGCAGGTGAAATGAAGATTGATGGGGAGTTGAGGATATTTTCAAGGCAGTATGGAAGGTGTGGTTCATGGAATTTACGAGGAATGAGAAAGGAAAGGGGTGGGGAAGCCAATAGGCAAGAAGGGAACACAGAAGCAAAGGCTGAAAAAGGAAGAGTATTTTAACAGTGGTCATGTGAGAAAGCTGAAAGGAAAGGCTGTGTTCCAAGACTGGTCCATTAGTATTAATAGTTTTGGGTGTGAAACCATTCTGTAATTTGGTAAAGTCACAAAGGACAGAAAGAGTTGAGGAATCCAGAGGTGAGGGTGATGGCAGCCACCAGAGGGAGGAAGCAAATGCAATCTAAGTGCTGAGTTGTACAGTTTATGACAGTGATCTAAGAAATGGACAGAAGAGAGAAAGGATAGTGGATGGGATAGAAGCAGCTTTAAATTCAAAGAAGCTTTATACAACCTTTTACACCAGAAAAAATGTAATATTTTTTTATTATTGTAACACAGTTAATAGTTAAAAAATATTGCCCATGTGTTTTCACTCTCTTCCCAACAGATTATGTTTTCTCACATATATTCTGACATCATAATATCAAGGAAGGGGACAGGGAAACTGTACCCTGGGATGGAGACAAGATATGGGCCAGGAAGTGGCTGTAGGATTAGAGGAGGGAATGAAAGGCTGCCAGATCTGGGCTGGTGGACTGTGGGAGCAGAAGTTACAGGCAAGAGTGAAAGGTCAGATGCACAGGTCCTTAACCTTCCCATGCTGGGGAGGGGCAGGGCATTATGCAAACATTCGGGTGTGTACTGGGAGCTCTAAAACACAGGGAAGTCTGGTTAGTGGCACACTTTTGTGAATGTTATCTGACGAAGTTCTTCACGTGTTCATGCCAACACTGTACAACAAACAGCAAAAACACAAGTGGAAGAAAGTGGTTCAGTGGGTGAGAAGAGTAGAGCCTCAAACCACCCACGTTCTCTGTTAGAGAATACAGGGAATCCAGAATTTTCCATATGCCCCAGGGAGAAGATGAGAAGGTGCAAATAGGTTTAGAGGTGGGACAAAATAAGTACAGTGTGTAGGGACTTGGTGAGCAAAGGCAAATAGTTGGGATGAGGCGTATCTGCTGTAAGTGCTTTCATGGCACCCACAATGCAAGTCTTGGCCAGACAGATTTCATCAGCCACCAGTGTCACAAGGAAACAATACCAGCCACTGCCAGCAAGGTTCCAGTTAGGTCCAGAGGATGGGGTTGGTGATATGATCCCAATTTGTCCTGCTAGGAGATCATGTAAGCCCTGTCACCCATACCATTAGACGTCACTTTAGAAAGGAAATGTGGCAGAAGAAATTCAAAAGACTGAAACTGAATATTCATTTGATAAAGACCGAGCTATTCAAAATAAGTTACTTAAATCAGAGGATAATGTAATACAATAAATTGTCAAGTTTAAGGTTTGCCTTCTCATTCTCCCCATTCAAACCTTTCATAAACCTACTATTTAATGCAGATCAGCTCACATGCAGGAGATGAAATATCTCCATTTTCTTGGCCAGTATGCATGCAGGGTGCAAATGGACAGTTTGAATGCACACAAACAACAAAAAGTATTTCTTCCAAGTTATCATTATTGGCAAGTAATAAGATACTTTTAAACTAAACTCCCCAAACCTTAATTGCATTTTATTCCTTTTAGTCATAAACCACTACAACATCACATAAATCTTCCCTGCTTTTGTTACACTTTTTTGCTACTTTTCATTATTTGTAGGTTACATCCTTTTGTAAACTGATATAATCCAAGTTGTACGTATTTAGCTCCTTTTCTATTAATTGAATCTCCACGTTTCCTTGACTCTAGTTTTTCCTGCTCCACATTTCTTTATTTTTTTTTAATATTTTTAATGTTTATTTATTTTTGAGAGAAAGAGAAAGCGATAAAGGCATGAGTGGGAGAGGGGCAGAGAGAGAGAGGGAGACCCAGAATCGGAAGCAGGCTCTGAGCCGTCAGCACAGAGCCCGACGTAGGGCTCGAACTCACAAACCATGAGATGATGACCTGAGCTGAAGTCAGATGCTGAACCCACTGAGCCGCCCAGGCGCCCCTCACATTTCCTTACCTTTCATACTCTTCAGGGGTAGAGGCGGCTAAGAAGGAAGAGTGCCCGGCCGGTGACGTCGCGTTAAACAGAAGCAGAGGTCATCCTTTACATCCCGCATACCACACATCAGCCTTCTCAGTATTACATCACATCATAAATGTATGTAATGTGATTTCCACTATCAAATTTCTTTCCTTCCTCGTTAATGCTTTCAGAGTTAGATTTGAGATTGGCTGCCCCAAACCCAACCGCACAAAAGCTCAAAAGACCTTACCTTTTTTCCCCATTAATTTCCTGCAAATGTTAAGATTTCTTTGTACAAAGTAAAGTTTACACAATGAAACCAAGGTATAGGGAAATCTCTATACCTTCCTCTCAATCTTGTTTAGAACCTAAAGCTGCTCTTTAAAAATTAAATATTAAAAAGGAAACTGAGTTGGAATCATTCATGGGCTGGAAACTTGGGATGCTGCCAGAGCGAGAACCAGTTTCTAATCCCCACTGAAATAGCTTTCAACTTCACTTTTTCTCCAAAAGGATGAACACTTACATGTTATTCCAAATGAATCCATGAAACCCCTTTTCTATCCTAGATCTATTACAAACACTCCTCCATCCCTATTTGAACAATGATTAAGATCCTCTCCAAGTGGCTTTCAAAGGATTAGCCATTATAATATATTTTAGCAGGAAACAGAAAATCGGTACTATATTAATTGTATGTAAACATATAAAGGAGAATCACTCATCCCCAATGGTTCAAATCTTTTCACAAGTCTGGAAGTTCCCTTTACTGGAAGTGGAGTAAAAATAATGAGCAGTAGAGGCGTCACCTCTAGCCTCCACCTGGCACCACCTCACAGTGCAAATTCACTGAGCCTAATTATACCAATCTGCCTGTTGAGTGTGGAATCCCCAAAAGACTTCTCTTGGAAACCACTGACAACCTCAACTATAAAGAAGGGGAAACTGAGGAAAAATCATTCCTATTAGGCTGTTACATTTACAAATAAATAATACAGAAGTCTGTAACTTTCTTGATGGATTAGAGTATACATGCACACTCATTAGCATTCTCACTAACGTTTCCTAAATCAAAAGAAGTATATATATATATATATATACATATATATATATATATATATCATATTGATGGTGAGAGTGTTAGAATTGTTATTCTGAGGCTGCTGTGTTTGTAATGTGGGGTGTTCTAATTCTAACATTCCCTGCGACCTGTAGAACCAAGATCATCAATGTAAAAGAAAGGAAACACAGATGTAAAATACAAGAGATGAAATGGAACGACATAGTCTTGAGCCCAAATTATGGTCCTGAAATTCCATTTCCCAATAAAAGAAACCAGGACTTCCTGGAGAAATGGCTATTGCAGGTCTAGAACAGGTAATATAAGGAGACACTAGAATATCTTTACAAACTAGATAGCAAGGAAGCATTCAGAGACTAGCAGGATCATGTCAAAAGGATTCAGGCACTAACTTTAAGAGGATCTTACTGGCCAAAAATGTGGGAATGAAGGTAATGGCTGGGAGAGCATGCAGAATTAGCAGGGAAGAGGACCTAGGCTTTGGAAAGTGTTATTTAATGGCCAAGTGGAGAATATTCCAGTAGACAAGACGGAGACTAAGAGGCAAGGAAAAAAGAAAACAGAGGATGTTATGTCATAGAAACCAATGGAAACCAATGTTTCAAGGACAGAGTGGTCATCAACATCAAATATTTTAAGAATTCAAATAAAGTGAGGATTGAATTACAACCAATGTATTTTAGCACTTTGGCACCCGTGGAACTATGGCATATGGCAAAACCAAAAGATATGAATGAGATATATAAACAAAATGTCATAAGGCTAGACACGATTTGTATGGTAAGACATCTCTGCAACAAGTATGTTTCAATCTGGTGTGTGAATTGGGTGGGGGGGGTAGGTAGGAGTGAAATATTTACAAAGAAAATAAGGCCAATTATGCTAATCTGTTAAGAACGTCTAATAAATAGCATGGCAATAATTCATAAGAGTAAAGACCAGTGGTGGCCAAATTCAAGTATGAATGTTTGAACTCTGCCAAAAATATGAAATATTTTGAGGATTTATAGAGATTTTAAGCATGCTTTGAAGTATCTAAGAATAGTAAAATAGATCCAAAAATCTATTCCTAAAATGGTAACCACAGGAAGAGATAGTTCATGAGTGTGAAAGTTAAAAAAAAAAAAAAAAAAGCCTGGGTTTGAAGAATAGGATAACTTTAATTCAGGATAAAGGTATAAGAAAAAAGTTCCTTGTGGCCGCATGACTGTGTTCGTGTGTGTGTGTGTGTGTGTGTGTGTGTGTGTGTGTGTAATATATTTCTTTAGGAAAACTACTACCTTACTTTTCAAACCCTTAGTCTGTCATCTCTGGATTGTCATATCACAGAAAATTGCTAACTGCTGGTCTCTTTGCCTCCAGTTTGTTTACACTTCAATCGATTCTGCCAAAAGATGTCTTATTTACTCTTGTTAAGCATGCTGCACTACTGTCCATCTTGCTAACACATCTCTGATGGCTCCCACCAACTACTAAAGACATTTTAAGGGAAGTGGAAAATAAGGTACAATTAGAGAACCAAAAGCATTTAACTAACCATAAAATCTTACCAATTTCATCTTGCTTTTCCAAACAAAAGTTAAATTTTTATCCTGAAATATGGTTTGGTAACCAGATGTCCAGATAAAAGAACCAGCCAGCCAGTAAGCTACATGAGGTATGGAACCATGCAATATTCATTTATGATTTCAAATGTTATAATGGATCTCACAGATAGTAAGACGCTAGTACATGATTTTTATTTAGTAAGTTAATTAATTCACTCACATATTTATTGAGCATGTCAATGCTCTGGGGGTGTTTTTGGTGCTTGTACCACAGCCGTACAGGTGACAGGGAAGATCCTTACTCTCATGCAGCTTATCGTTTCATAGCAGTAGACAAGCAAAACAAAACAAAACAAAACAAAACAAAAAACCCAAGGAATTTCATGTAATTTAACTATTAAAATGAGATTCAAACCAGATGAAGGTGATAAATAGAGGGTGAATAGGGAGAAAGGGACAGACATAGATTGAGTGGCCAGGAAATCCTCACTGATGAAGGGATATTTGTGCTGAGAGATGAACAGCAAGACAGCCTGCTACACAGCGATCTGGTGGCAAAGCTGTCCCAAGAGAGGGAACAGTAAGGGCAAAGCCCCCATGGCAGAAATAAGCTTGCCAGTTTCACGGAACAGAAAGCATGGTGTGCCAAGAGGAACGTGGACCAGGAGGAGAGGAGTAAGATGTTAGGTGGATGAGGTAGACAGAGTCTAGAATCTATTGGGTTTTGAGGACCACAAAAGTTTGAAATTTAGTCTGAGTACATGGAAAAGCAACAGGAGAGTTTTGCAGGTACTAAGCAGAATAATTTGGTCAGGTTTACATTTTTGAACGGTTACTTTGTATAAAGTATAGATTGTAGAGAGGCAATAAAAATTGGAATGTCAGCAAGGATATTCCTGTAGTAGTCCATCTGAGATGTGCAAACTGGCTTGGATTACGGTGGAGACAAAAATGGAGAGGGCAACTGTGATGGGGTTTGAACAAGTAGTCTAGGGTAGGAGCGGTAGAGCACGAAAGAAATGATGTTGTAAGCTAAGGTGTCAGTGGAAACAAAAATAAAAGTAGAAAACAATTAACGGTATTTTCTAAAGAGCTCAAGTTATTAATTGTCCCTGACAGCCTTTACTGACCTTTACTGACTCTGCTCCCTGACCCAATTGCTATGTTCCTTTATTGTCCCCACTTCATGCAATTTTGTCTATAGTAAGGTAAGGTCACAGTGATAATTATAATATAATAAAAAAAAAATCACTGCGTTGGGACCACTATCTGTATCTATGAAACCTATGCTACATAATAGGCATGGGAAAATAAGTCAAATACTTATTTTTTAAATAAGCAAGTGAAAAAAGAAAAATACCTGATATAGTCAAGATTCACCCTTGAAAGTATATGCTTTAAAGATGGTGACATTGAAAAATAAAACAATAATAATAAAGATGTGGTATTGACTTAGGATCTCTTCTTGTTGTCTTACCAACTACTTCACTGCTTCCCTTTCTCTTTAACTTAGCTGCACTCTAGCTTAGTATGAGTTACTTATATTAGAAACAGCTCAGCTAGCGTGCTAAATTATTATTTTCTGCATTGCAGAAAGACTTACTCTAATGGGAACGTCTACAGTAAAGAGAAAGCAATAATATAAATCAATCAAACCACAATCATTTGCCTGTGTGATAAATGAATTCACCTTTAATAAACAGTGAGTTAGAAGGAAGAAAACAGTGATAATTGCAAAGCATTCATTTTGAAGTGCTTTTTCATTCCTCCTCAAAGGACATGACCTAAGAGGGAAATTATTCACAATGGTAGCACATTATTAGAATAAAGTGTATATAAATTTCATTACTAATGGTACCTGCCCTACTGCATGACCCATTTCATTGTTATTGATGGAATAGAAAATGCCACATGAAAGCAAGTTAAATGTGTCATTATATTTACCTTTTAGTTTATGCTTACCCATCTGACCAAGATGAACTTAAAACTGCTTGACCAAACTTTAGGCAGATTTCTTCATAACTATGGACCTTTGACCTTCCTTTTCCTAGAGTATTTACTTAGAAAACTTGCAAATAATCATTTTCTCTTTGCTCCTTTGGGATAGAATCTACTGTAACCCAGGAATGTCTTTCTCCAGGATATGAAAGCTATCTCTATGAAATACAATCATCAAGAAAGATAGCATCCCTATCCTCTAGTCTCTGTGGAAAGGTAGAAGCCTTCATAAGCACTGATTAGAAATACAGATGACCTAATCGCAGTATCAACATCTCCATTAATACCCTCTAGTACTTTTCCACTAGCTCACCCCTGCAATGAAAAGCTCTCGTTCCTTTTGTTTCAGGAGAGTTTAATTCAAGCTCTCTCCTATTACAATAGTGTTTGTACCCTAATGCAATTGTCTTGAATAAAATCTTCCTCACCTATTTAACTTATTTGGTACAATTTTTCTTTTACATATGAAGGTTGCAGAAAGGAGACCTAAATTGGGTCTCCACAGCCCACAAAGGTATGTTGCTGGAGTAAGAGGGCCCAGGAATTCACAGAAGATGCTAATAAATGGACACAAAAATGAGTCTGCAGATGTAAGACACTTAAACTGTTACACTATCAGATACCAAGGCCTATCCGTAATGCCTCACACTATATACCTTGAAAAAAGGAAGATACATTATACAAGTTTTGTTCTGGACAATGGTTAATCATGTGGAGGGAAGAAATACTTTCAAGAAGAGCACAGTGCCAGCCACTCAGAGTAAAACATATTCCAGTCCCAAGGAGTTTAAGCTGGCTCATTAGAGTAGAAATGAGGATCTGTAAGAAAAGGGAAGGTTGGGATAGAGCCTTATTATTAAAGAAATAAGAGACAAATTCTGCTAGCGGTCAATACATCAATTGGGAGAGAATGTAACACAAGTGGGAGTGGAGGGCACTCCTTTTTGCATGGTCAATGTGGGTACCAAATAGAAAGAGTGACTCACTCCCAATGTTGGAATCACAAAAAAGACCTCACTTACTCTGGTGATATGAGGCATAATTTTTCAGAAGCAGAAGATGAAAGCCAAGGATGATGAAGTAAGGAAAATGAAGGCATTAGTCTTGTGACTCTTTGTGACAAATCGTTGCAAGAACCAGGGAAAACGTCACATGTATGACAAACAAACTGTACCAAAGACAATTAACAGGAGTTTACCAGATGGATAAGGTCAGAGAAAGGGTATTCTAGGAAAAGTGTCAATAAATTTTAGGATGGAAATGTCAATAATTTAGTGTTGGAATGGCAGCCAATTTATGTATCCAGAAATGTAGACAGGGATCTGATGGTAAAATATCTTAAGAACCATGACTGAGATAATCAGATGTGAATTAGAAAGATAATTCTGCTATACACTAATAACTAAACAACTGAAAAAGTAGTCAGGGGATCAATCCCATTCACAACTGCACCAAAAACAAGATTTCTAGGAATAAACCTAACTAAAGAGGTAAAAGATGTGTATTCTTAAAGAAAATGAAGAAGACACAAAGAAATGGAAAAGCATTCCATGTTCATGGATTGGGGAAACAAGCATTGTTAAAGTGTCTATGCGATAAATTCTTAAAGATAGAGAACAAACTGAGGGTTGATGGAGGGAGGTGAGTGGGAGATGGGCTAGGAGGGGGATGTGTATTAAGGAGAGTACTTGTGATAAATGCTGGGTGCTGTATTAGTGATGAATCACTGAATTCTACTCCTGAAACCAATACTGCACTGCACACTAACAAAAATTTAAATTAAAACAAAAAGATAATTCTGACTTTATAAGGAGGGTGGATGTTAAGAGAAAGAATAGGATACATGTTAGGGTATGGGTGAAACAATCCAGTAAGAAATGTTAAGGACTTAGAAAAAAATAGTGGCAATAGGGATACAGAGAAGTTTCTGGATTTGAGCAGTCTTCAAGGTTGTGAAATGAAGGAATGAACTGGGAAATAAGGATTAAGCAGAACTTAGGAAGAGATTGAAAACTTAGTGGGATAAGAGCAGGTATTCAGGGAGAGGCTCAGGGATTTATTAAGTAAGATAAAATACTCAGATTGGAAAAGCAGACCAAAAGCTCAGAAGAGAAGGGCCACATATACATATCTGAGATAAGAATACTGAATTATAATTAAAAGTGCTGACACTTTCAAGATCACCAAGCAAGGGCTGTAGAGGAAGACAGGGGGCTGAGGATGCAGCCTTGGGGGAAGGCCACCCTTTGGGAGTAGACTAAGAAAGAGAAGCCAGTTTTTAAAAAAGGCAGAGAAGGACTGGTAAGGTATGAAGGAGATTTTACCAGAGGACATGGGATAAGTAGAACCAAAGGAAATTGTTTCCAAAAGTTTCATATGATTAAAGCTATCAAATGCTAGAGAGAAGTCAACTAATATAAGGATTAAAAATAATTGTTGAATGTGGTTAATAAAAGAAAAATCTCAATGTTTGAGCAGTAGAGACCTGGTGGGACTGAATCAAGACTGATCTCGACAGAGAAGAGAATTGAAGACCCAAATGAGGAGAAATAAATGGACTGACCTCTCCTTCAAGAATGTTAGCCATAAAATAAAAAAGAGACACATTTATTTTGTCTATTGAAAATCCTTCCAGCTATTATTTATGATGATATTAAAAGAATTTATAGACAGTGTGCAAATGTATATAATTGATATGTTCTTGCAAAATGGCTTATAAATTGAAATATTTTCTGCTCAATTCATCTAAAGGTTTCAGAAATACTTTATGTCATTTTTGACTGATCTTCACTTGGCATTGCCTCCTAACAACAGTTTTATATCCTTCTATTCCCAGAAGATTTCAGGTTGTTAATGATCTATACAAATCTACTTTCACACCCTGAAAGAGTTCACTCTTTAATGAATGTCACAGGAAATCCTTTGTTAATGTGAAGTCCTTTTGAAATACTTTTAATTAGTTTTGTACAGTGGAAACTTTGTAAATTACATTGTCTTGATGCAAAGCAGAACAATTAGATCACACATAGAGTTATGGTATTAAAAAAATGTTACACCATCTTCTAGTCACTTGGAGCAATGCATTTGGGTCACTGTTAAAACCTGGCGAAGAAAATTCAAGGCACTGTACCTTTACCAACATCCCACCAACAGATCCCTGTCATTTCCAAAGAATAATTGGAAACCTGCCTGTATACTCTTCAATATTATTACCATAGATATCATGAGTTCTGTAAGAATATCCTTTAAGGTACTTGCGTTAAAATCCTTTTATGCCTATACTTCAAATTACACTCAGAGAATCCATTAATTTTGTATCACTGCTGCAACTTTTCACTGAATTGCACTGTTTTTAAAGAATAAATCAGTTCCCATTCATTTAAAGACTACTGAAGGTGTTGGTAATTAACTATTAAATTTTATGGCAAGTGAGTCAGCAATTGAACTGTATGGCAAACACTAAGATATGGCAATGAGAGATACAGATATGGCAATACAGATAATATTAAATGTATTACCCTCTGAGATGTACATACTCTTATATCTAAAGGAAGGTGATGAAGACACACTCTTTTTGATTCTAGGAGTTCGTATTCTATGACTGTACCTTCTTTGTTTTACTTCATAGGGGGAAGGGAAGAGACAAAGTAGAGAAGGTACAACAGCATATTCCTGAAATGACTTCCCACTTGATAAATCAAGAAAAGCACTATAGAAAGAAGAAAAAAGCACTAAAGCATAAATCCTTCTCTCTTCACTAGGTTTGGGGCTGACAATTTTACATAAATTTCAGACCATATGTTGAGGTTTACTTCTGTATGGGTTTTTCCTAGGTTGCCGTTACCATAACTTGAACCTGAAATGCTTGTTTTTCTTTGCCAGCTTAAAGGCCTGGATATGGATTTCCTGATTGTTTTTAAACATTAAATAACTTCTATCACATCAGCAAAATTTCACAACAGAAAAGCTAGTACTGCTCCATTATTCTGACATTTATGTGTGAATATTATATCAAGACTTTTCCAGCTCTAAGAGTCAATGACCACATTTATTAGCAACATCAGGAAGAGGTTTGTTTTCCTTATGGCACCTTGTAACTACTGCCTCATTTGGAAAAAAATTAATAATTGTAGGTTCACAGGAAATTGCAAAAATATCACAGACTCCCCCCAATGGTTACATTTTATATAATTATAGTAAAATATCAAAATCAGGAAGCTGACATTAGTGCAGTGTGTGTGTGTGTGTGTGTGTGTGTGTGTGTGTGTGTGGTTCTATGCCTTTTTATCACATGTGCTTATTCACCTAACTACCATAATCAAGGTACAAACTATTCCATCACCACAAAGATCTCACTTATGGTCCCCAACCCCACTTTTTTGGTCATACCCACCCATACATCACCTCCATCCCAAACCCATGGCAACAACTAATCTGTTCTCCACTTCTGTAATTTTGCTAAGACTGTTATGTAAATGGAATCAAACATATATAACATTTTGAGACTGGCTTTCTGACTCAGCATATGGCCCTTAAGGTCCATCCAAGTAGTTTCTGTATCAATAGTTTGTTATTTTTGTTGCTGAGTAGTGGCCACTGTGAAGATGCAAGAATGACTCATTTTTATAAGACACACCATAAGATTTTGTCATCAATTAGTCAATATCAAAATATAGACAGCTGAATATACAGTATGTGTGTTCGTATGTGTTCAAAAGATGAGGAAACTGACCTTGAGGAGATGTTTTTAATCTTTATGCTAGTAGCCTTAAAATCATTTATTTCCTGCAATATTGCTGGTTCCAACCTATTATCCACAATCCAAAAATACACTGGGGGAGCTTGGTAGTTTAAGCAGTGTGAAATGGTATTGTGGTAACTAGGAAATGAGCATTTAATTAGAAAACCATCATAAACTCCAAATCATAAGACAATGATAAATGAATCTATAATGCAAAGCTTCTGGAACTACAAAAAAATAATGGAGACTTTAAAAGAACAGTTTGGAGCTTTGGGGGTACAAACACACACCTCAGTTCCTATTTCCATTCCCAAGTCAGAATGAGCTAAGATTGCTGCAGAAATTGTGACTCTAGGGGCGCCTGGGTGGCTCAGTCGGTTAAGTGACTGACTTCGGCTCAGGTCAGATCTCACGTTTGTGGGTTCGAGCCCCGCATCAGGCTCTATGCTGACAGCTAGCTCAGAGCCTGGAGCCTGCTTCCGGTTCTGTGTCTCCTTCTCTCTCTGCCCCTCCCCCTCTCATGCTCTGTCTCTCTCTGTATCAAAAATAAATAAAATATTAAAAAAATAAAAAATAAATTGTGACTCTAAGAGTTCACAATAAAGATCTTTGGTAACTTTAGATAATGGCTTTTTAAAGGCGTCAATGCATTTACTCAAACTCTGACCAAGCTGAAGTTGTCAGAAAAGATAAACTTGGTAAACCCTACCAAGAAATATACAGAAAATTAGAAAATCAGAAAATCAGCCTACTCCACACAAAAATAAACTTGCTGGGCATGAATCCAAGAAAATCCACTCAGATATAATAAAGACTGCTGCAAACACTTTCTGTTTGTAAGGAGAAATATAATCCCTCAGTACTTGGAAAGAAGTTTTCCATTCATGGCTCATCAAAGTGAGCCAATCCAATGGGGATGATGATGGCATGGGATTGGGCAAACCAAAATTCTTTGTTTTTGTTTTGTTTTGTTTTTTTGAGAGAGCCCATGTTCCTGCATGTGCTTATAAGCAGGGGAGGGAAGGAGAGACAGAGGGAGATAGGGAGAGGGGAAGAGGGAGAGCGGGGGGAGAGAGAGAGAGAGAGAGAATCCATGCTCATCATGGAACCCCATGTTGGGCTCAGTCTCATAGCACTGAGATCATAAGATGAGCCAAAATCAAGAGTTGGATGCTTAACCAATGGAACCACTCAGGTGCCCCAGACTAAAGTTCTCTGTAAGATACAGGAACCAGGTCTCCATAGCCATCAATAGCAGTGCAGATAATATTCAACTATGTTAGGCCTTCAATAAAGCCTATCAGGAATGTACTTCTTACCAGGGGATTCCAATAATTAGCCTCAGTTTAAAAGACATATAAAACCAGTCTATTTTTTTTTTTTAAGTTCTGAGTAAATACTGGACAAAGTTCTGCTTTAGGAACATTAAGATTTTGTTGGATGATTTTGCAGTTACTTCAATGTTATTGCCAAGAGACGTTTCATGTTTCCCTCCAGCACCTGAGGTGGGTCCCATCAAGGTCAACACAACTAATTGTACAAGGTATGAAAATAGAACCCAAGAACCAAACAACTCCCAGAGAGCAGTTCTTTCATTATCCAATGATGTACACTAGTCTCATTTTTTATCACTATCATCCAAAGAAATGGAGGTACCAACACTGATGCCAAAGGATTCACAGCGCCAATCCCTCGCTTTCCACATGCTGGCAATTTTAGGTGGAAGTCTATATACTCAAGAGTAGATGAGATGAACACATCTATTTAGGTGAATGGATTTCTATGAATCCTGAGACTTACTGACCTCCTGGTTCTTCAATCACTTTAACATGTTAATTTCTTCATATCTTACCTGAACATCATCCACACTAAAAAAAATTTTTTTTTGATTATCAGTGTCATTTCATGTCATCACACAGAGTGGGAAGGAGTTAAAGGAGTTAACATAACATAACAGGTATGTTAATAGGTCAGTGTTTTATCAAGGGTGTCAACTCTGCTCACAATCTAGGAAACGATTCTGAGCAGAGGCCCAGGATCATCTCACAACTCACAGTGATCAGTGACTGCTATGCAGCAATTGTGGCCAGCCTCCTGGTGGGTCTGCCCACAATAACCTCCCTTTGGGCCTCACATGCCCCTCACCCTTACCCCATTTCCTGTCAGCTTCCTTCTGTATATCAGACTCATGGAATGAATAAATACGAACAACACAGTTGTTACATTCCAGGAGGCAGAACTAAGGCCCTTGCTCTCAACTTCCAAAATAGACTTTGACTACATTTGAGAACAAAATTTGAGTCACTGTAATCTCCATAGAGATTACAGCAGTAATCTAGAGGAAGATCATTTGCTCTGGGCTTCTGTTTTTTGTAAGTCAGATTCAATCTTCAGATTTTAACTTATGATAGTTTTACCAGAGTTCTGTATCTGAGTACCATAAGACTTCTGAAATGTTTTCTAGGTGAAAAGAAAATATTTACATATAACATAACAAGCAATTTATGATGTAAGTAACAGAAATTTATTTGGGGATGATTTAAATAATGAATTGACCTGTCATTATGTAGCTAAATGGAGCTGATAATGACAAAAGTCTTGTCTGAGATGAAGAAATACTAGTGTGCATATATGAATATCAAATGAGAAAGTTAAAATGGAAATTTCTATCAAACTCATTTTTGAAAAATGAAAAAATTACATGTATAAAATCTATTCAATAATCTTAGAGTAGCTAAATCTTTGTAATCTTCCAGAAAAACAGAATAAATAAAATCAAGATCAGAGAATTAGAGTTAAGCATTTTAGCAAATGTGCTATGTTCATTCTGTCACTTTTTTCTTTTTTGTTTTGTGTTTCACTTTTGCCAACACTGAAACTACTGGCTATTTTGATACAGCACTGTGTTCTCCTTTCCTGCCTCTTTTTAATGAAAAGCATATAAGAGACTATACACAGTACTGCAGTTCACCAGGTGACATGACTAAAGACCAAATGCTGGCCATCTGTTGGGGCAAAACAGAACAGAACAGAATTCTGTGTCCAGAATTGGAACCGTCTCTCCTCCCAGTCTCCAGGGGCAAGTGGGGTAGCCAGCACCTGCTGTTGGTTTGAGAAGTCTGCTCAGAAGAGGAGGATCAGCACATGGCTCTAAGGCTTCTCTGTACGCAGCTGTCAGAACTGAAAGCTGTTTTTGGAGGAAGATGAAAGGCAGGAGTACTAGGGCAGGAGAGGCACACTGGAGCATCATCTGTGCAGAAGATGATATCCACCTCCACATCAGAGGCTAAAGCATTAACTAATGTGAATGCGTGTGTGCGCCTGTCTGGTTACTTAATCAGCAGAGGCCAAATGACCTAAAAGAGTAAGTTTCTGTGGACAAGAATTCGGGCTTGACGAAAATAAGAAAGCTAATGCAATTTACAGCCTGAGCCTGTGTCTCTTTATGTCTTGTCCATGCAGAGCTGTCACCAATACAAGCAGCAGCACTTGCTATTACTAAGGAATCGTCAGACTGGTGAAAATTTGTAGACCACTGGAGTAATTTTTCTAGTTCATGCAATGCTACATAATAGTTATCATTACATTAGGAACAAATTTCTTACCCAGTCCTTATTTTGAAAATCAGTGGAATCAGAGATTTTAAACATTTCCTTAGAAAATATGCAGTGGGTGACAAAAAATTCAGTCAAAGTTTTTCCAACAACTTCTTTTTGCTAACATTACATTATAATTAACTTACTACTGCAATGATATTATTACTATATTAGTTATTAGACTATTGCTAAAAAATGCCATTATGGATTTTTTTAAACGGGTGAAAATCAATTTTAATAGCATACATAGGGATTCCACACAGACATGGAAATTCCAAAAACAATGAGGCAACACAATACTTATCTAAGGAAAGGGTAAGGGGTCTGAGGATACAAAGGGGAGAAAAACCATTAGCAGGAAGGTGAAAGGAAATGTTTGGAAAACAAAGGTTGCCCTTTGATGCAGTTAAGTTCCTTGGATAAAGAGGTTAATAGCTCTCTTATTGGTACAAGCTGGCAGTTGAGGGGGGAAGTGAAGAGTTTTTTCTGAATCTGCTGAGTTTGGTTTGCTTTTAGCCCAAATGACGTTTATGCAAAAGTAAATACTACGTGGGCGTCCTTAGTGGGCTCTATAAGTAAGGCTCATCAGATTTTGTTCTACTAACTCCACTAGTAACCACTGGTTCCCAATTTAAAGTTGTTTCGATGGAGAGATCCAGGGAACATATATAAGACACTGATCTTGAGTATATCATGAGGACCTAAATAAGGAAGCAGTCTTATTTGTGTTCTTCTGCACTTCTCCATACTAAACAAAAATATGTAAGAAGGCACTCACTCTTCCATGGTTTACGATATGCCACACTATTTACAGCATGAGTCCTATATCTCCATGTACAGATTGTACTTCAGCAGCCAACAATCAGAGTCCCCACATAAATCAACTGAAGAAGCCAAAACAAATGACTTTGACGAGGTTTAAATACAACTCCAAATAGATCCATTCTTGGAAAGTGTATGAGTACAGACTTGGGGAGTAATTCCCAGAGTTGCTGTGAACATGACTATGCCTTGGCATCCCATAACTCTGCCCTAGCCCAGATGCCTTCTGTCATGCTAGCACAACTCAAGACAAAATACAAGCTCTAAAGAAAAAATGTACACAGATGCATGAGTGTGGACTCTACCCTGTTCCATCAAATCTGAGTTCATTAGTTGCAAGGAGGCATAAACACTGAAGAGCTAAAGAGGAAACAAGTCAGTGAACCCCAAACTCCATTACCACAAAGTCAAATACTTCCACCACCTGACATAAACTGGAAAAGCACAAGCTTCCTCAATGTACTTCTATACCAGGCAGTGCATACATATTGAAACGTGCCTTCCATCATAGCTATATATCACATTCTTACTTATTTAGATTTGACATTTAGAAGCATTAAAGAGAAGGAAAGACTAGGCAGAAAGGAGAAAAATAAGAAGCAAAAGGAGAAAAGTAAAGAAAAATAGACACCAGAAAAAGTACAGGAAAAAAGAAAAAGCCCTCTTAAATTGAATCCTCTTAGCTGTGTTTGTTTTTTTCTTTGTTTGTTTTAAAAAGAAGCTAAATGAGAAGACTAAATAAACCAGCCCTGCCTTCCTTCTGGCCTTGATATGTGGTGGGCATAGCAAACACCGTAAACATGTCTTTTTAGGTAGTTCCCTTCTGCTTTGGTCTTGGAGGTTTCTATATGACTACCACTGTCCTTGTTTACTTCCAAGATCAACTCTGACACCATGTAGACATGATCTCTCCTAGACTAAATGACCCTGGAACAAGATTTCAAGAAACATACCTGTTCCTCCTCTGGAATGATGCAGCTTGGTCAGTGCAGAATGAACTGGATATCACTCTATTGGTCAAAGGCCTTTGTACAAAGCACAACAAATGGTTGAAGAGTGAACATAATCAGATTATTCACAAGAGTCTTTCCACCAATAACAAAACAGTCCCCTCATGAAATGCAGCCAACAAGACTGGAAAATATAAAATGCAGCTACCTCCACTATATTTCTTAAAGGTACAGAAATGCCCTTCACTCTTGAAACTAAAGTTTTATCTAAGTACTGCAAGCAACATTAAAGAATGTCCAAGAAGTTACTTACAAAGCCAAGGCAGTTGTTGGGCTGACAAAAGTCATACTTCATTGAGGGGCTAAGTGCTAAATAAAGAGAATGAAAAATCTGAGAAAACTCAAGGATAGAGCCCTGAATTGAGTACTGCCTGGCACAGGAATTGCAGGTCAGAGTGGAAGATAAAGTGGGAGTCAAGGCATAGGATAATGGGGATGGCGAATGGAAAACTAAAAGAGAGAAGAAAAGAGAGAGATGGTAAAGTGGGATCCAGGTAAGAAGGGTGAAGGATGAAGCAGACATGAGGAAGGAAAATGCACAATGAAGGGATGGGGACACTATGAAGGAGAAGCAGTGTGCCAGGAGATGGAGGTGAACCTTCCGTATGTGGGCATTCTTCTGGAAATACAAAGTCAGCCCATAATGAGCCCATAGGCAATGATAATGGATAGCAAAATATAATCTGTTATCAGCTAACCTTAAAGTCATCAATTTGGGTCCTCGGATACTATTCTGAGGTCATTATCAAAAACATATTAAAAAAACTTTTTAAAGGCTGTGGAGAAAATCTTCTTTCTTTAAAGAAGTGCATTGCGCCTCCAATAAGGTAGGAGCAGGCAGGACTCTCTCCCCTGGCTCTGCAAATCCCTGGATGGTGTAGTGTCACCATCCCTCTGAAATGTGAAAACACTCTGAATCACCTCTGTCAAGAACTGAATATCAAATTTGTGTGCATGGCCAATTTGCTCCTAATTTCATGTCTTAGATTGTCTGGGACCTAGTAAATCTGACAAGAAATTTACCTGAGAAGAGGCACTATTATAGTTTTAAGAGTATAAGACAACAGACAGATAAGCAGACAGTCCTGGGCCATGGGCACTAGTGCCTGTGTGACATTAACTGTTCTTGCTCTTCTCAGGCCTTTGTCTCCTCAAGTTAACAGTACTGACCTAGCAGGTTATTGTGAGGGTTGAGGACAGTAGAATAATGTGCCCAGCTCATAGTACATACCTGCCAAAGATCAGCTGCCACTGCTGTGTGTGATATGATATATCAATTAAAGAACATACAAAATGTTTTTATATTTTGTATGAGTTATATAAAAGTATATGAAAAAATCAATCATCAATATACTCCTAAATTTATAAAACATTAACCTTAAGGCCTGAAAATAAAATGACTGGGGAGGTAAATAATTAGGTGAAAACAGTGACACACAAACACATAAATACAAAAAGAACTGAGTATAATGTGAACAGTGATCATTCCTGGATAATGGAATTAAAAGTAATTTTTACTGTCTGCCTTTTGTTTATCTGTCATTTCCAAAATTTCTATACTCAAAATGAATTTATTATTTTGTAGTTATTCAGATATTTAATACATTTAAATATTTTATACTATAGATATGTTTATACATTGTATTATACATAATATTTAGATTATTCATTTTGTAATCTGGGAAAAAGTTTTTAAGGCTGGCTCTTTTCAGTTTTCAAGCTACTGTCTCAAACAGTGCAGATAATTTTAGAGTTGTCTCTGTTCTTGGGAGGAAGAATTCTTGTAAGTTTTATAAGGTTGGGCTTTATCCCAATTTCATGGCCAAGGACAGCTTTAAAGCCTCTTTTTCTCTTGTCTAACAAGTAAAAGAAACTAATATAATCACTTTTTTGTGGCTACACACACAAACTGGCTATGAAGTAATCCTGTTGAATTCATTCAAAACTGGTTATTTTAAAACAACAATCTCTTTAGATATGACCAGATCCTTTCTAATTAAATCAGACTTTAAATTTTGACTTGTTTTTCAAAACTATTTTAACTTATTCATAACATCCATGCAAACAGGTTAGGGTAGCCCCTATCTACACAGGCAGCAGCTCTGAGGACCTGGAAGGGAGCCAAGATACAGCCATGGACACGCAGGAGACCAGCACTTCTGTCTCATGCTCCACTCCCCTCCAGGCAAGTGGTCTATCCACAATATGATATGATTACTGGTCATAGTCTTTGACCAGGACTTTAAGTCACATCTAGACTATAGACTACCTCACAGCGCAGAGTACTAACCACTATACGATCACGGCCTAGACTACAGACTATCTCTAGACCACAGGACATTATGATAGGTTATAGGCTGAAAACAAATCTCAGCTCTGCTTGATCTCATAATATATCACAAGAAGAAGGGATTTAAGCAGAGCTAAGAAAAAATATTTTTTTCTTCTAAGAGTCAGGCTTGACATATACCAAGTACCACTGAAAATAAAGCAATGTGCTGGGTACTGTCAAAAGGCAGTAAAACAAAACAAAACGAAACAAAAGCAGAGTTGCTTTCAGACCATAACCTGTTCTGTTCTTTTGTTTTGTTTTCTATGGATTTAAATAGTCTCTTAAGTGGAACAAAGTTATAGCCTGTCATATTAAAAAGTAAAGTGATAGGATGAGGCTTATTATGCCCATGACACAGAACCTGCCTAATCTTACTGGCTGGTTCTATGCAATGAGATAATCTCCAAAGGGCAGCAAACATTTTAAAGCTATTACAATTTAGTATCTGCCAAGGGAAACTGATGGCTCTGAGCAAATTTAAAGATTATTAGCCCGAGACTTAACAAGCATTCATTTATTTAAGAATATTTCTCAGTCAACGTTATTGAATTTCCACTTTGTGAAAACACAATGGACTGCAAAGGACAGCAAAAGAGGGAAGAAGTCTGCTAAATGATTAGGTCCATAAAAGTCTTGTGCTATCCAACTGTTCTTAGCATATGTAAGAATATGTGTGTGTGGATGAACCTTGAACAGTGGGGCTCCTAAAACATCTTAGAAAATTTGATGAAAGCTATGGTAAGTTGCCTCAAGAAAATGCTTATACACATAAAATTTAGCTTGCGATTTCAGGAGCTTCACGTAGTCCTAAAACACAGGCTGAGAGGTCTATGCATTGAAGTTACATGGTGGAAGGAAAACCTATCAGCAGTGATAGCTCTTTATAAACTGAGATAGAAGAAAAAAATAAAAACGTGGTTTGGCTGAACACAAGTTATACAAATTACAATTATTTGTGAGAACCATTTATTCCTGGGATTGATAACTTTACATAATCACATGATTATGATATACGCAGCCAACAGAGGTTTTGTGGTAAGTGTTATTTACATAAATAAACTTTGTCCATGAATGCTCAGGTTTTCATAACACAGAAAACACGGTTACTTCATGGCTTTAAAAGGGGAAAGGGAAAAGCTGTTATCAACAGATTCACAGGCAGTTAAGAGTTTTAAAAAGTGAGATCAGTGAATCAGTTTGGGAGGTGGAAATCAAATAGAACTCAACATTCACTTTTAATGGAAGAATCAGGATGAGAACTACACCAAAGTTAGTTAAGAGGAATAAGGAAACAGCAGTGCTGACTCAAGTCAGAGAAGGTAGAACAAGAGAGGAAGCAAAGACATGGCAGTGAGTGCTAGGAGACTATGCAGTCCTTCAGCATGGGCTTAGATATAGGCATGTGAACTAAAGATATAAGACACTGATACGATTTTCCCTGTTATCAATAATGAAAACTATAACTTCTAGCAACAATGAATAAAAATACTTTTTTCTTACCAACTAAAACCTAAAAGTTAGGTTTAAAACCTACTTGCCAGCCTACCACAGTAGTCAGCAAAATTATTAGGGTAAAAAAGAAAAGAATATTTATTTAATGTAAATCAGGGTCTACCAGCATTAATTAAAATTAAAAATCAAAATCCAATATATCCCTCTTATAAATACATTTGAATCATCAGTGTCAATAAGAAAATGGGCTTGGTCTCATGACATGTGGAGCCACCATGCAGACACCTCCATGTAATTTTCCAGTATTTAGTACTGCTAAATATTGGGATATTACATTAGTCAACCCATCTGCTCAAACATTCCAATTTCCTGGAATTAGGAAGAAGAAATGAAGGTGATTTATTTTATATTTTTTCTTATTTTTCATTAAAGTAGAATTGGCATATAATTTCCTATTCATATCAGGGGTATATCATAGTGATCTGATATTCTTATACATTACAAAATGATCCTCACTTTACTTCAAGTTACCAAGTTATACAAGGTATACAATATCACTGACTACATTCCCAATGATGCACATTATATCTCCAAGTCTTATTTATTTTATAACTGAAATTTGTACCTCTTTATCCCCTTTACTTATTTTGCACATACCCTATCCTCCCCTTTGGCAACTATCAGTTTATTTTCTGTATTTGTGAATCTATTTCTTTGGTTTCTTTTGTGTTTTAGATTCTATATATGAGTGAAATCATGTACTATTTTTATTTTTCTGCCCGACTTACTTCATTTGGTATAATACTCTCTAGGTCCACCCAAGTTGATATGAATGTCGAGATTTTGTTTTTTTTATGGCTGAGTAATATTCCACTTTGTATATGTACCACTCTTTTTTATCCATTAATCTATTGATGGACACTTAGACTGTTTACATACCTTGGCTATTGTAAATAATGCTGCAATGAACATAGGTGTGCATATATCTCTTCAAGCTGGCGTTTATTTCATGTTATAATCTAATGTAGATAGTTTTTGAAGTAGGTGGGGCACTGGCATTTTGGCTGATTTCTTCAATTAGCTGTATAAAAATGAGAATCCTAGTCCCAAAAATTACTCACAAACAAGAATAGAATGCACTCTGGCATGTATGCTAGGATCTTAAATGTGACTTCAACATGTTTAGGGACAGAAGTTTTTTACAAGGTGAACAAATACTGTCCAAAGTGTGAAAGAAACCAAGTGTAAAATATTATCCAGTGTTTAATAGTTTTTGTTGCATTTTAATTTTTAAGACTGTATCCTCTACAAAAAAAAAGCAAAAAAAAAAAATGCAAACACGTAAGATAGGAAACAGCATGAATTTAAAAATCACATTCTTTAACTGCTTCTTGGTGATAAGAAATTTGGTATTCTGAAATAACTAAGGAAGTTTAAGGAGGAAGAGCCAGTACTGGATTAGGCCCAGGTTTCTGCAAATGGCATCTGTGAGGAAAGAAAGTGTGTCCTAGAGTCAGAGTGCAGAGACCAAGGTTCTCACCCCATTTTTACTACTAACCAGCTTTGGAGTGCTGAATAAGACATTTCCCTCTCTGTGCTTCGATTTCTTCATCTGTCAAGGAAACACTGGACTGGCTGATATCTAAGGTGCTATCCATTCTATGTTCCTGCAAACCTAAGTCAAAATCTTAAGAATGATCTAGATGTACACACATTGTAGCCATGCAGATGCAGGCACAGGAAATAATCACATCTTCAGTGTTTTCACAATTTCAAGCTTGACATACTACCACCATTTCTGAACACAGGAGAGAACCATTATCTATGTACCTCTCCTCCTCTCTCCTGCCCTCATCACCAATATGCTTCATTGTCTAAGCACAAAGTTCCACGGAGAGTTTCTTCTCCCAGATTCAAAGTATATTCCCAACTGTCTAGTATAACTGTCTAGTACATTCCTAAGTACCTGATCTATAGTGGCAGTATATTTTTACAAGAATTTTGGAAAATGACTTGAGATATTCCATTACTTTATACACATATATAAGAACTTGTTAATGATATAACATATATATAACATATATATAATGATATATATAATGTATATATAACTTTATATACACATATATAAGAACTTGTTAATGATAAAATGATAGTTTACAATCTTCCATACAGAATAACTGTAAATAATATATGTAGATACTATTCCCTCCAGGAGGTGGAGCTTAATCACCCTCTTTCCCAAGAGTAGGTTAGACTTAGTCACCTACTTTCAAAGACTAGATAAAGAGAAAGGGATAAACAGTTAACTGTAGAGTGGAGAAACCTGGCAAATACCAGGCAGACCAATAGTGAAGGTTACTATCACAAGTGATATCGTGTGGTATCATGTACCGTGATACAATGTGACAAGAAATGTACTTTCCCTCTATGGTATTCTTTCCAAAAACTGATAATCCCAATTAATCATATAGGAATACCCAGACTGGGGGCACACTACAGAATACCTGCCAGCACTCCCTAAGACTGCCATAGTCACGAAAAGCAAGGAAAGACTGAGAAGCTGCCACATATCAGAGAAGGCAGGGAAAACATGAGAACTAAATCCAATGTGATTACCTGGATTAGATCCTGGAAGACAATGGAAAAGCTGGTGAAATTTAAATAAAGTCTGGAGTTAATAGTAAAATATATATATCATTATTCAAATTAAAAAATATTGCACTATGTGCACAGCATTTTGTACTTAATACAGCCATGTAATTTATCTCTTTTTATCTTTGCAATAATCATGTGACAAAGGCACTAGCATTTTCATTCTACAGATGTGGAAAGTAAACCTTATTACAATTTAAAACATTCGTTAACAATACATAGCCAGTAGGTATGAGACAATTAATAGCAGCTATTAAGAAATGCATGATGTAACCAGAAGATAATCCTTATTTTACCATTTAGGTACCAAGTTAGAAAAACAGTATTTAGGTATGACTAATAGTGACATCATTTAAGTATAAGAAGTCTTTTCAATGTGATATGTTTTTCTTGATCAGTGTACACAGACTATAGACTCCTTTAAAATATTCCTTACTATACACAGTTTTTAATATCATTAACTGATTTCCAGGACTCTATGCTTTACTTCTGAATCATCGTTAAGTTGCAGCAATTCTGGGTCTGGTTATTCAACTTTCCAGTAAAGCATGCATTATTCTGAATAAAAAAAATTAAATGATGACAAAGAGTTAAAAGTGCAAATAAGATAGCAAAGCTACAAAATGATAAATATTTTCTAATTTTAACAACCTTCTTATAAGCAAAGCACTGTAAAAACTACACAGAAAGACCCACCTACAGTAACTATTTTAAACTGCCCCAATTGTTCTTTTGTTTGCAGATATTAACAAAAAAAATCCCTAAGGTTATACCAAACATTCTTTTCTGTATGAGAAATACAAAAAACAGTTGTCAAATATTTACAAATATTATGACCTCTTTTCTTGGATCACCTCATGTGAAGCCATGCAGTAAATATCCATTGTTTCAGTGTTGGGTGTTAGCTCCTCATTAACCTAAGAAACATGAATCTTATTCTGAGAATGTCCAATATCCAATATGAAACCATCACCAACCATCAGAGCAGGCAACCTAGTGCTAAGGAAACACTGAAGAGGTTAATAAATTCAATAAGACCAAGTGAAATGATGGTAAACTGGCCCTCAAGTACTCGTAAGCATCACAGATTTCTCATGGAAATTGTTTTGGGAATAAGCAAGTGAAAATGTGATCATAGACCCAGAAGAAGGAGAAGGCTGGGTACTCAGACCTGAGAGAGGTGCCCAAGTGATTGTGTGAGTTGTGCCAGAAAGTAGATCCAAGTCCTGATGGAAACATATGATACTCAAGATGGGCCAAGTTTTATTTTTTAATAGCTGAGCTTCTAGCTGGCAACAAAACAATCCTATGCCAGCTGCTGAGGAAATAGTGTGCTGGGACCTGGCAGGCACCAGCCCTTGGAAAGCCAACAGGTATGGATGCACAATGGATACCAAGGTGCTAGTGCCTAGAAGGCAGAGGAGAGGGAGAAAGAATATGACTACAGAAGTGTCCCAACCTATGGTCCAACAGGCACAATGTGCTGGGGAACCCATATATACATTTATATATGTAAATAATAAGAGCAACTCAGAGTTAGTTCCATCCATCCTAGATAAACCAAATGCAGGAGCCACAGTCCCTGTGAAGTGAGTCTTTGGACAACATCCCGCAACATCTGGCAGAAAAACAATGGTGGGCATTTGGGAAAGGAAAAGCACTTCACTTTCCTCAAAGTCTGCTTGCCACATTAGTGTAGATTAACTCAGGTTAGTTTTTGAGACATAGCAAGCCAACTCTGAGATTATGACCAAAGTCAGACAGATATCAAAGTGAGGGGAAAGAGCATAAGGATGTCTTAGCTTTGGCTGCCAGAACAAACCTCATAGACTTGGTGTCATAAACAACAGAAATTTATTTTCTCACAGTTCTGGAGCCTAGAAGTTTAAGATCAGGGGCCCCACCCTGATTAGGTTCTGGTGAGAACTCTCTTCCTGGATTTCAGACATTTGCCTTCTTGCTGATTCCTCACATGTAAGAGAGACAGACACAGAGTATGCTCTCTGGTAGCTTCTCTTAGAGGGGTACAGATCCCATCATGAGGGCTCCACCCTCATGACCTCATCTAACCTTAATTATCTTCAAATATCATCATGTTGGGGTTAGGGCCTGAACCTAAGAATTTTGGCAGGGACACAAATATTCAGTCCATAACAAGGGTAGATATAAGAAAAATTGGAGGTACCTGGGCTCTGGTAGGACAATGGGAGCATGGAGAAATCAGGCAGAGACAGGGAGGTACTCATTGCTAAGGTGTAAATGGACCTAAAAGAAGCAGACCAGGGTCAAGGGTGGCCTGCCCTCTGTCCTTTAATTCTGTCTCTGTCCCTCTTCCACCTACAGTTTTTCTTTCACCACATTCCCTGGCCACTGTTGTCAAAATAGAGATGGAGGGGCGCCTGCACCTGGATGGCTCAGTTGGTTAAGTGTCCAACTCTTGGTTTCTGCTTAGGTCATGATCTCAAGGATCATGGGATCAAGCCCGCATAGGGCTCTGTGCTGATAGCATGGTGCCTGCTTGGAATTCTCTCTTTCTCAAAATAAATAAATAAAATAAAAAAAAAGAGATGGAAACATACAAATTTTCCATAATAATTATTTCAACAGTATATACAAATTATGGATGTAAAGTTCATGACCCTAAATGGAAATTATGTTGAGAAATTATTGATATTTCTGATTAAAGCATTAGAGATCTCAATAGATGATTTTGAAATAACAATCCCAAATAAAAACAGACACAGGGAAGAACATTTATGTTCTTACTCCTTCATAATCCCCTCCTTAGCTCTTCCTTTTCCTCCTGGCTTTGGGAGGGCCCATGTTATAAGACTATGTTACAGGACATTGCTAATAGATTACACAGACACAAACAAGTCATAAGTCAAGCTTTTTGAAAAGAATGATTCCTTTCAAAGACAAAACCAGAGGAGTGGGGAAAGCTAGGAAATATCCCTTCCTGCTAATTCTTGTCCTAGATATCACAAATATTGTCAGCATCTGTATGGTCTCCTAATGGAAGCAAAAATGAGCATACACAAATGTAAGCACATGTTTCTAACAAGAGGTGAGGCATTTAAAAAGCACAGAAAAAGAGCAGAAATTATTCAAGGATCTTCTGACACATTTACAAAAACTTTGGAGCTCAGAGTACTACTTTACTCCCAAACCTTCTCTGTCTCCTGAACCCACAGTAAAGATCAAAGGTAATCATCCAGAGAATTCAACTGGAAGAAAACACAGATGCACAGATGCTTGTGGCTGTAAGGGACCTGAGAGGTAATGACTTAATCACAGAAGGTCACACTATTCCACCAGTCCTTGGGTTCAAAAGGACTTACCATTGCAGAAGCCCTGTTGGTGTAACGAACTCACCCAGCAAGTATTTACTGAGTGCTTACTATACACCAGACACTGCACTCAGTGCTACAGCAGTGAGCAAGGGGACAGAGGGCTAGCCCACCACAGTTCACACTCTGAAGAGAAGGACATGGCATTGAATAATTTTATAGGGTACTGGGTTAGCAGAGGGTTACAAAGAAAAAACATCCTAAAGAAAGAGAAACTTAAGACCTGCTTGTTTTTCTGATGCTATTCACCTAACTCCTGCAATTATTTGTGCATTCACTCACTATTCCTCAAACATTTATGAAATCCTCATGGGGGGCAGGTAGTAAGTCAATGAAAAATTGACTTAGTAGTGAGGATAAAAGGATGAATAAGATACAGGGTTCCTCTTCCCAAGGAACAGAGGCTTTGGTGGTGAAGACCACAAAGCATTTACCTATCAGGCAGTAAACCTATAAAATGATAGGAATGCAGGGGCACCTGGGTGGCTCAGTCGGTTAAGCATCCAACTCTTGGTTTCAGTTCAGGTCATGATCTCACAGTTCCTGAGTTTGAGCCCCACATCAGATTCTCTGCTGACAGAGTTCAAGCCTGTGTGGGATCCTCTCTTTTTCTCTCTCTCTGCCCCACCCCTGCTCGTTCTCTGTCTGTCTCTCTCAAAACAAATAAATAAACTTAAAAAAATTTTTTTAATGATACGAGAGCAAGGAGGTCAGAGAAACCTGCTGCCTGGTGGTAGGATGACTGTCCTGCAGGGACCAGAAGGACATTTCAGGTCATTTAAGAAGAGACAGTTTCATGCACAACACCAGAGATATGAAGATCTGTGGGGTCCTTGAGGCCAAGACAGGCATAGTGGAAAGAAAACAAGCACCAGGGTCTGACAAACCTGCATTTGATTCCCCTCCCCAGCTGGATGAGCTTGCACGAGCTGCTTCAACATTCTGAGACTCAGGTTCCTCATCTGAAGAAATGGTGCTGGTGTGCTCATTTTGTATTACTGAAATAATTAGCAATATACCTAAGACAGTAAACCACAAACAGCAAACACTCAGTGCTGGTAATTAGGAAGGGAAGTGGTATGGAATGAGACTGGCAGGCAAGTTGGGGTCAGATGGCTAAAAGCTAGACTAAGGGTTTTATCCTCACAGATGCCTAATTTGGAATCATTATCCCCTACTCTCAACTTGTGTCCTGTCTGGGGAATGCTATTAAGCGTATGTGCCAGCTTCAGAGCAGTGTTTTTACATACGTGATCTTATTTCATCATCAGACAAATCTTGAGGAGGATATACCACCATGACCTTCATTTTACACATAAGGCTAAGTGAAGTTCAGTGTAATGCCTAAAGGGACACAGCCATCAGGTAGCAATTTGCTCCTGCCTGTTTTCCTCCCCACATCCTGCACCATCTAGTTCATGTCTTGTCTTAGCGGTTACCTTACTCAGCAGTCCTCCTTCACCTCACGGACTCAACTGTTCAGATGGTTTGCTTGCTCCCCAGTCTCGAGGCCGGCCTAGGTAGCTGCCTTGCCCACTGCTCCACTGGGGCTATGGTTCCCGGAGGCTCACTCACTCCCTTCCACAGCCTAGGCACCTCCTCAAACCCGGACTGGTGCTCTGCTGCCCCCTCCTGGCCTGGGCCGAAACCTCAATTGCTCCCTGGGGTCTTCTGCACAGTCCTGACATTCCATTTCCTCAGTATCTCAAGATGTGAAAGAACCATACTAGTTTGCTGTAGATTATCCTGATACTTTCCTCAGCTCTCTGTTTGACTCATGTGTCATACATACACATTAAAAGCTCTGTTTATTATGGTTTTTATTTGCTTTTAGCTACAGGTTACACTCAGGAGAGCTTCTCAAGCATTTACACCTCATTGAATATTATTAGCTTACATGTTCACATTGAAGGGAAAAGGAGAGGAAGGACTCATAGTCCCACAGGAGACACTAAAAATGTTTCCACTCGCACAAGAAATCTTCAGAGGCCTATTATGATTGAACACAACACTTTAGGTCAGGCTGACTTATTGAATTACATATTTTGAATTTGGTCACACTTAATAATAGAGTCTTATTTTCTTAGTGGTTATCCTAACAAGGAATTTTGAAAAACATAAATAAGATTCACTTGAATGAATGGATAATAGTATATTTACATCTTGTCAAAGATTAAACTTGGACTGACTAGTTGTCACAGATAAAGAACAACTTTGTACATCTGCCGGAGCCTGAAATGGAAGGTTGTCACTTACTAAGTTAAAATAGTCACTACCTATTCAAGACAATACAGTGACGCACACCAAGATAAAAAAGTGCAATGAAGGCAAAAACGCAAGTAAAGGTCTCTCTCAAGCAGTCCATCAGGAGAAATTGTTCAAACGTGGCACTGTAGATAACAATAAATGTGTGATCACAATTACAGGTTTGCAGTCCCCTTCCTACTCTTCTTGGTTCTGGTTTGTAATACTAGTCAGGTTTTGTCTATAATCATGACATAAGTCACAGGAGGTACACTTTTAGCAAAGAATGCTACTACAAGAAAACAGTTAAAAACATATTCATGTCCATTACCTTTCTAGAAGACCATTTCAATCAGAAGGTTGTTCAAGTCTAGCCTTTTTTATCTTTTAAGAAATATTCTGTATTTTTTAATCTGGTAAATTTTCCAACCATATGACCCTGAAGCATGAAGTAGTTAAGGAACAACATTAGACATTAAATTTGTTAACCGGGTTAAGCTCAATACCTGGCTCCTAATGACCACAACTCTTCAAGCACCGCCCACCAAACACTTCAGACAAATGCACTCAGCTGCCTAAACAGCAGTTGTGAAATATACCATGAAGGAAGTTAAGTGAATTAAAATTGAAATTCCTGCAAATAATATGAATTTGGGGCTCAACAGTAAAGAAAAGCAAAATTCATTCAACCCTCTACTTGATGGGCAAACTGCATTCTTTTTCTCTTTTTTCTGCTGTATGACTTCTTTGCTTACAAATGCAGTAAATTCTTATCAAAACCTCTTATCAGATAGTCTTAAAATGCATAACAAGTGCCTATATGTACCCACTTCCTCTTTCTGCACAAAGACACACCTTGCCATACATTTTCTTTTCGGTTTGCATTTTTATCTATATATCTGCTTTAAAATTATGTTCATAAGGTAGAATGTTATTTAAATATAAGAAACTGATTTAGTATCCACTTACAACTACCATTCTTTGATCCAATAATCATCCAGCAAGATGTTTGTAAGAATATGCTCCCAAGTTATGTGTATTTTTGTACTTACACATGATATACATGTGCTACTGAGCCTGTCTGTATTGTGCTTTTTAAAAATCCAAAAGCACAATTTAGAAACAGATTCTCTAATGCTTTCTGCTAACACACCCGCCATGTGGATATCCCAGTTTAGTCAAAATATAAGTGACTGCTTTTGTTAAACTCGCAGGTCTATTTAAAAAAGAACAATTCTTTTTTAAAAGATTGTTTATTTAAAGAGTCCCAATTTAAAGGACATTAATTAGTCTATCTGATATTTATGCATGGCACATAGAATAATTATTCAATATGCAGATAATATATTCATCAACAGAAATTCATTAATTAAACTTTACTAGTTAGAGGCAAATCTTTTATCAAAAGTTCATTTAGCATATTATTTTTAAAGTTTTTTATTTTTTTATTTTTTACTTATTTTGAGAGAGAGAGAAAGAGAGAGCACGCATGAGAGGGACAGAGAGAGAGAGAGAGGGAGAGAGAGAATCTCAAGCAGGCTTTGTGCTGTCACCACAGAGCCCAAAACAGGGCTTGATCCCACGATCCGTAAGATCATGACCTGAGCCAAAATCAAGCACTGCTGCTAACCAACTGAGCCACTCAGGTGCCTCAACATATTATTTTGTAACTCACTGTCACTTGAAATACAACTGAAGAATCATCAACTTGAAACCCATTTCATTATAAAACACAAAATAAATTATCCTCCAAGAAATAATCTCTGGATATGAACACTGATTTTCAAAAGCATAAGTGATGAATGGAGCTAGCCAACCTGCCACATGGGTAAAAACTGTTAACTGTTCCAGTTTCAACAGGTGTAGAAAAAGGAGGAGTCTGAATTTAAAACTTATGCTCACTGGAAAAACTAAGATCAATTGACATTTTCATAGTGAAAGGGAGATTCAAGGCAGTTTCTCAAATAAATGAAGTCTTGGAATCATTTTAGCCTGAAATTTCCTTATAACTGAGTAGGAGTAGGATTGTAACTTGACTGTTCTAGGTCAGAGTTCATCAAATCACAGGTCAAGAGCCTAATATGGCAGTCACTTGCTTAAGTACAGTCTGCAATGTAAAAATAGTTTTTACATGTTTGATGGATTTTAGAAATCAGAAAAAGAATAACATTTTGTGATATGAAATTCAAATTTTATGGTCATAAATAGAGTTTTATTGGAACATCACCATGCACATTTGTTTCTGTGTAGTCTATGGCTATTTTCACTCAGCCATCACAGAACTGAATTGCCACAGAGACCGTATGGCCCACCAAGCCTAAAATATTAACTGTCCCTTTATGGGCTCTTTATTAGGTCTAGGTAACTGATCTCGATTACTTCCGATTACTTGGATCCTACACTTTCCCTTTCTTATCTCATTACAGGTTGTGGGAGGTGTCTTTCTCCCTTCCTTCCTTCACTTCTCTCCTTGCCTCCTACCATATGTTAATGGCAAGTTCGGGTCCCACAACAAGACCCAAGATACAGCTACTTCTATAAGTACCTTTTGCTCTTTTTATTTTTTTATTTTTGAGAGACAGGGAGAGACAGCACGAGCAGGGGAGGGTCAGAGAGAGAGGGAGACACAGAATCCGAAGCAGGCTCCAGACTCTGAGCTAGCTGTCAGCACAGAGCCTGCCGCAGGGCTCAAACCCATGAACCGAACCTTGCAATCATGACCTGAGCTGAAGCCAGAAGCCAGATGCTTAACCAACTGAGCCACCCAGGCGCCCCACACCTTTTGCTCTTATAATGGTTACTTTCTCTTTATCAACAATTTTGGTTTCCAATTCACTTTTTTTTTTTTTTACAGTATCTCTTTGGCCTGCCATCAACTTACCTTCCCAACCTTATCCGTCATGACAATGGTCATATTTTATAAAGTTTGCAAAAATAAAATGTGTTTTTCCTTTCTTTAGAATGTACTTTCTACCTGGTCTGCACTTCACCAAAGCTCTGCCTGTTAAAATCCTGCTGAATTTCATGGCTCACCCCCTTCCCTGAAGACACCTCAACCCTCCCAGTCAGAATTATCATTCCATCTGCAGACTGTGGAGATTGTCCAATCTCTATCTCATATTAGTTTTACTTATTTATCTCGGATTAAATTTATTGGTGTAAACGACACATCTGGAAGCTAACATATAGTGTTCTAGTCACCATATTCCAGCCCTCATGTCCTGCCTCACACACTAACAACACACATTGCCTAGTCCATAGTTATGCAAAAGGTCAGATCTGTAACAGAGAGGTCTTTAGGTGGCACAAAGGCATCAAATTAAATAAGAAAGAAAAAAAAATGAGAACTCTCATTCTCTTTTCAACTATTTTTCCATTTTTCTGATTGCACCACAAAGAAATCCTCGATTTGTGCTACTTTGGTTTTACCACTACTAATCTTTGATAATCTCCCTTTTTAACAGAAAAACAATCCAAAGTCTTGGAGCCTTTCGCAAAAAACAAAACAAAACAAAACAAAACAAAAAAAACAAAAAAAATTTGTAGCCCCATTTTAATAAAACTGCTTTGTTTTTGCTGTAATTATTTTTATAATTTGCTTCTATTAATGACATGAATACAACCTAATGAAATTTAATTTCAATTTAATGAAAATAAGTACTCTCAATAAGTAAATTCAGGTTAACAAAAATGAGGTGATTTAAACAAAAAATACTAAGCAAATTACAGCACAGGTGGTATGCACATATGACAAAAATCTTAATGGCATTAGAATGGGAGAAACATTTGGTTGTAACAGATACTCAATAAAGTCAAATGATTTCAATCCATCAACGCCTTCTTATTAACCTTCAACATAACTAAAAGAAAATCATGTAAAAGACTAGTTTTGAGTTTCTGAAACAGTGGTTCTTAACAGAAAGGGGGAGGAAGTAACATGACAATATCTATAGATATTTTTACTTGTCATGTCTTGGGATTTAAGAGGGAGGGTTGCATTTGTCATCTAGTAGGTAGGGACTAGGGATACTATTAAACATCCTACAGTGCAAGGAGAGCCCCCACAGAAAGAATGATCTGGCTCCAGCAGTCTACGGTGCCAAGGTCAAGAAATCTTGCTCTAAGGGAAAAGAGAAAGCTCTACATGTACTATCCTTTGCCCACTGTTATAAATCACCCTCTGTCCAGCACTGCTCTTTACCTTATATGCTCTTTGCCACTGATAAGATGGCTGAGGAAAATCTCCCACTCAAACCTTTCATGTTTTATATCATCCATACACCCACTGCCCCCAATTAGCACTTAGAATTTAAAGATGGACTTTATTGGAGAGGCCATATCCTTTATGTGCTAACAGTATACTCTCAATATTTAGATATAACTTCCTAATTAAGCTACAGGAGTTATGAGATTTTCAGATGATCATTATCAAAGAGAGAAAAAAAGACTACATTAATTTGAGTAAAACTTTGATTCTAGCTTGCTATTGATTACATGATTTCATGTAAGTTACTCTTTAGCCTGATTTATATGGCTCATAGACGCAAATGTATTTTGCAGAATAAACCTAACCTTGAAATTTAAAAAATTCAATTTTTATTGGATATACTCACTATTTTAGCTTTCCCAAAAGAAAGTCTTAGGAGAACTACTTTTTTTTTTAAGAGAACTCCTTTTTAAGCTAGACAGAAAACTAAACCAAAATAAACAAAAAACATTAACATAAAAAAATAACAACTAGTAGTTGAAATAACTATCACTTGGCACTTTATTCTCAAATGTATTACTGCAAACACATAATACAGACATTTATTCTGAGGGTAAAGTGTTTACAAGAAAGTTCTTTGAAGCTATTTTGTGGTTAGTGTTTTGTTTCTCTTTCTGTCTCTCTTTTTTTTTTTCTCAAGTAAAGTTCCCTAGAACAGTTTAGCAGTAAATGGCACCTGTGTCTCATTTTTTTTTCAAATTAGGAGTGATTTTTACCCTTGTAACAGTATTTAAGCATGGAAAAATATTGTATTCTTAAAGTAATGACCTTATCCTTACTTTAAGGCTCTTTACAATGAGTTTATTTCATAGCATTTACTATGTATTAACTTTAGTGGTTGGAATAGCTTGAAGGCATTTCATGCCTTTACGTTCAAGTTGATTTAACTCTTAATTCTAAGATGCCTGTGGTAAAATGATAGTGAAGGTGAAACTGAGTCCCTTTCATTTCGGAGCCACAAAGCTCTCTGCCAACAGAAAAGCAGCATTATTTTCAACACCTACAAGCTACAGAGGTGACAGTTACCAGAACTCCCACTGGGAAGAAAGAAAACCAGCACACAGTGAGATTATGGTTGCACAAATTTTAGGGAGAAGATAAACAAGTCACCAGATTTCCCTTTCCCTGGGGTCATGCCCCCTGTGCCTGGCCCATCTCATTATCATTCACTCAAACCCTTTAAAATCATTTGTTGAGCACCTGCTGAGTAATAAGCACTGTGCTGGGCGCTGAGCACATGATAGTGAGGCAGCCAAATCCACAGACTGCCTTCTGGGAGCTTATAGTCAGCGTTCAAGCATGCGCAGCCCAGCTTTCTACTCTCCAACCTGCAATCCCACCTAACACCATGCTCCTGAGTCAACCGCCTGAGAAAAGAATCCGAAGCACAGAAAACAAAAGAGGGACCGAACAGTTATACTTTTAATTTCTAGTCAGATCCCAAAAAGAGCTTAAGATATTAAGCATGGTGTGGGTGGCAGGAGATCAGTAACCCGCAGTATATTCTGGATCAGCTGTGGGGTCCTAAAGGACACTGTGAGGGAAAACCAAGGGTATGAGAAGTACTGGCTAAACATGGCTTGGGAAGGGGATCGAACAAAGAGAGGAAAGGGGAAAGACAGGATCTGGTACCTACCAGCCAGGAGCACTGGTTAGAACCCTTTTGTTAGAAAATGCACATTTTCTGTGTTTCCTTATAGGAAGTATCTGCTGGCCATTACCTAGGGCCAGAATTAAGTGTTACCAAGTGGAATACACAAGTATTCAGGCCTCTGAACTACCCCCTCAACCTGGCCCCAATGTGGTGAAGGTGTTCCTGGCCTAGCCTCCTGCCCCGTTCCTCCACAGCTATTTCATAGCATAGTGCACCCAGCATATCTTGGGGGAGACATTAGAGTTTTTCCAATATTTGGAAGAGAAAACCCAATGAGGACCTGGAGACAGACAGAACCTTTCTCTATAAAGGCATGCAAATGGTGACCACACAGTGTTACCAGTTGGTCTGCAGGGCATTTTTCAAAAGGAGTCTGACTCAGGTTTTAATCTGGCATACATAGATTTATGGCCTAAAACACCATTTTCACACTGAGTCATAACCCATTAGTTAGATGTGAAATCACGTGGATTCAGCCAATATTTTTTAATGAAACAGAATAAAATCAAACAGCACAGAATAGGAAATATTAGACTACATTTTTGGTAATAAGAATACACATTGTTTTATGAAACTTGTTTCCATTCTATACATACATACTTTCTATTCTATAAATACCGATATCCCACTATCTAAATCTGTTTGATTCCTAAGCAATAATACGTATAGCAAATGATCCCTTATAACTCTGCTTTAACTCAGTTGTGATATAAATGTACCCTCTTAAATCGAACAGCAGGTTTGGGTGGGGGGATTGAAATTCACTAGCTTAAGAAACTACAGTTAAGTAGAATGGAAATTTTTAAAAATTTATTCCAAAATAATTTAACACATTCTTCTTCTTTTGTACTAATTATCTTTCATTTGGTTCCCTGAACTTGTGTGTGTGGGAATACATCTAGTTTTGCTACAAACATTCCTTCAGTCTCCTGTTAGAGAGAAATACAAGGTGGGAAATAACTGAAAACAGGACGTGGATTTGGATGCACAAGGCCAAATCCCCACCACAGGGCAGCCCAGGCCAAATTCCGTCCCTCCATGTGCCAAACCACTGGACAGAATCTGGACCAGAGGCAGGCTCTTTTCTCCCATAGAAAAGCTCTTAAAGTGCCAATTTCTCAAATCACTGGGCAAAGGACCAACTGCTCTCTAGGATAGGGAGCCCTATAAAGGATAATGGCCAATTTATATTTATAGGCTGAGCTGAATTTGTTGAGGCATCATGATTTTTGTAAACTTTTAACAAACTCTATAAACACAGCAGTATTTTCAAATGTGATTTTAGAAAAATTAGTTTGCCCAATACTCTTAAAAATTCTTCTTACCCCTACCCCTCACCCTTATCCACATATATCTGTATATATAGAGAATAAAGTAAAGTAAAGTAAAGTAAAATAAAATAAAATAAAATAAAAGGAGCTATCTCAAGGCCTTAGGCTACCTGTGAAACAGTGTTGCCAGCACTATCCAGGGGCTCCATGGCTTTCATTGAGCTCCCTAAAATTTCCAAATATATCCTCAGAGTGTGTTTCCCTAAGAGTCACATGTTCAACCTTACTTCAGGACTCACCAGCTTATAACAGATAATTTTAACAGAGGAATGACTATTCACAAATGAACGTAATCTAGTGTGGACTGTCTACACCCTAGAACTAACCAAAATACTGCCTCACAACAACAAGGTCTTTGTTCCCCTAGCATCTTAATGACAACTGTGTTACTAATGAATTAAATGTTTTGTCTTTAGAGTCACGGATGACAGGCAGATTTGGCCCAAGACTGGGAGTTAAGAGAATAAAGGCAGGCTTGAAACCAACGGACTGAGTCTCAATTTTATCATGAGTAGAGGAAGAGACCTTGTCAGTCAATACCTACAATTATAATTCTGTTGCATTCTCTGGCTATATAGAATGTTAGTAATTATATCTGTAACATTAGTTGCTTTATGGTTTAGGTTTATATTGTTGAAAAAAATAACTTTGATCATGAAGTAACATTTCTCAAAGTCTCAGCCAAATGGAATAAGCATGCATCTCGCCCATAGTGCCAGCTACAGAGCATTTACCCAATAAACAGGACTACTGAAAAGCACCAAAAGAAAGAATTTTTAGTTCTGTCAAAATATTTTAATTCTATGATTTTCAAGGTAATCAAACAATTGGATAGCAGAGTGAGAATCTTAGCAATATATAACTGATTTATATTTGTCTTCCAAATTTTACTGCAAATATAACACAAAGCTTTTTTTTTTAAATAAGCCTCAAGTTCCTTAGGTTTTCCCTATGAAGTCTACCTTCCCATATACAGATACACTTGGCAGTTAATTTCTTTTTTCTAATCACTTTTCCATTCCTCAAATTAAGGAAGTTTCTTGAGTTTCCTGATGGCAAAGCTTATTCATAAAGACAGCATGTGCTAATGATAAGTCCGAGTCAATTAGAGGCCTCTGTCGTAAATTTATTCAGAAAGCAGTTAGATTTGGCGGTGGGGCAGTCCCTTTAGCACCAGCAGGCACTTCCTCTACTAGGTGGCAGTTTCTAAAACACCAAGTAAACAATTGTAAGTAAATTATCTCTTAAATCAGAAATTTACACTGCTCCACTGCAACTTATCACACAATTATAGTAAGATTCAAATCTGAAAGGAGACACTTCACTTCCAACTACTAATGAATGCACAAAACAGCATATCTTCAGATGAACAACGGAAATTTCAATCAAAGTAGGGTATTTATGTATATACTATTCAGTATCCAAGTATTTTGGAACATTTTTAAACAATGACAATCAGATTTCCATTCTGAAGTTTTGCCTTTCTTACACAACTTCTGTATTCCACTAATATGCCACTAATAGTAGGGGCAATTTGGGCGTGGGGCAGGTAATCCTTACACCTTCCCACCAAGTACAAACATCATAATCCTGCACTGTGATCTCCAATGGCATTTTTAAAAGAGAGCTCTTAGCTGAACTCTTTCCAACAGAAAGAGAATAGAAAATGAAATTGCAGAGAAATATTAAATACAGAAGCTCCAACTTGTCAACACTTGAAATTATATTTTCAGATTCCCTATCATAAAAGGCCTGGATCTAAAATGAGTGTTGAAAAGAATTCTCCTTACCTACAGATAGCAGAAAGGCAAGGGGGGGAAAAACGGAAGAGGGGAAGGAAAAAACAATTTCCAATGGATAAAAACATGAGAACATATGGCATCATCACATTGGCAAAACGCTCTCTCTACCTGTTTGGATCTTCAGAAGAGGTATGAGGGACATTTCTGCAACCCCAGAGAGATGGCTTTCTGCATACATAATTTAAATAAATCACTCCAGCATGAAAGAAGAGCAGCAGAACTCTTCTAATTACCACTGCCTGGACCTCATGCGCTGCTTTTTCTTTAAAGCCACACTAGTTCATTATACTGCCTTCAACTCTCTGAAATGATTCATTCCCCCCTTCACTCCTGAGCAGACTCTGCAGGGAAGCTAGTATTTAAGTTTAATTTCTAGTGCCACTTGCTTTGGAGAGTTGGATGATAGGAAAGAGGAAGAATCTAATTTAATAATTCTGTCATGGTTTGGAGGAGCACCCTCCCCCCATCCCAAAAAGATAACTAGACAAACAAGACCCTCTGACAAGCTATAATCGTGAGCGAAGACACCAATCGGGAAAGCAGGGCCCACGTGTGGTGGGAGCTGTCACCCAAGGGAAGTGGCAGCCGGCGAGGAGGAGGGAGAGAGGGCGGGAGAGAGTCAGGCTGCTGCTAGCAGCTGCACCGGCCTGGGCGCTCCAAGAGAGACCCCGACTCCAACTTGAAGGTGCTTAGCTCTCTCCTAGATACAAGGCAAGGAGAAATCAAAGGGCCGGGGGGGTGGGGGGGCTGGATCCGGCGTATCCCGGAGCTGTTCCTCCGAAAGAAAGGGACAGCCCCCGGAGCGCGCCGCGGGCTTCCCCAGAAGCCCGAGCTCGCGCGCAGGACGCGGGGCTCCACCAGGTCCAGGGCGCCCCCCGCCTTACCGTCCCAGCTCCGACTCCACCTCGAAGAAATCGCTCAAAGCATCCCTGTTGGAACCTTCGATCCAGTAGTCCGGGACGAGGCTCCCGGCTCCCGGGGCCACACTGGCGGTGACCGAAGAGCAGGACGAGGCGGAGCACGAGGGCACCGTGACTTTGAGCATCTTCGCGGCGGGACTCCGGAAGCCGCCACCGCTGTCGCCGCCGCTGCAGGAGCGAGAAGCCCCGCCGCCCGCCGCCGCCTGCGAAAGCAGGAGCAAGAGGTGGCGTCCTTCACACACACGCACACACCCACCGCCGCCGCCGCCGCCTCCCCCGGCGCCCTGGGCCGCGCGCAGGCTGCGGCTCTTCTCCGGCACGCCCGGGAGGGAGGGAGGTACGGAGGGTGGGTGGAGAAGGGGGCCAGGAACTGGGAGAGGGTGTGGAGGGAGAACCCGGTCGCCGCCAGCCGGAGAGGAGAGGCGGAGGCACTGCAAACGAGAGAGATTCCCTCCCCCTTCGCTCCCTCCTCCCCACCTCCTCTCCTCCCTCCGCCGAGCCTTTCCAGCCCCCTCCCTTTTTTTCTTTTCTCCCTCCCAGGCTGTGGCTGCGGCGGTGCCGGCTAGGGCGGCTCCGGATGCAGGAGCTTGGGGAAAGCACGAGGACCAGAGCATCATCCCACGCGCCCTCCCGCGGGAGCCGGGCGCCTGGAAGGGACCGCGCGCAGTGGGAAGCTCGCTACAGGAGTGGCGGGCGCCCAGCGCTCTCTGGGAGCCCAGGGGGTCTGGACCACGTAGCAGAAGGGTGAGAAAGCGACCTGACTGTTGGCGCCACTCATCTCTCTCTGAGCGCGTCCCGGTGGCGAGTCCCTCCCACCTAGCACCAGCTAACTAGCCATCCCCTGTGCGTCCCTCTGTCAACGCTTATAGCGGTGGCTGGGAAGGGTGCCCTGCGGTCGCCGATCTCCCAAGGCTCCTGTGCCTGGCCCCAGTGAAAGCTGGAGGATAAGGACGCACCTGGGTCCACACTGACCTGACTCACCTTTGAGAGAAGTCTTCAGATGGAAAAGATGCTACGGTGCTGCCACCAGCACTGCCTCCTTTAGCGCCACTGGAGCTCCTGAAAGGGCAGGTGTTTGTCTTGTTTAGTTCACTCCCAACCCTGAAGGCTAGAACAGAAATGACCCAGAGAATTACAGGTCTGGAAGGGCCCTGTGCAAGCCTTAAGGCAGGACCTGTCCCCACTCATGACAGAGAAGATCACTACATTTAAAGCACTTTCCTCTTCCCATGAGATGTGCCCCATCACAGGCATTCTACTGGCGGTCTGCCAGGCTTCAGGATAGTCTTCCAAGTCCTGGTTAAATTTCTACCCTTGAACTTGTTTCTTTCTGGATTTCAGCAAAGATAAACAACAATCAGTCATATTCTGTAATAAATCTTTGTATGTAAAAATAGTTATTACATCACACCTATTTCTGACTAAATAACTCTGAGGCCCTTTCTTTGACCTTCTTTCACAGGTGTTACTTTCAGTATTATTACCTTTTTTTTTTTTTTTTTCCTTTCCTCCAACATGTGCTAAACTCTACTCATGTGTTCCCATTTCTGGTAACACCAGAAAGACAGTCCAATATTCTCCTCTAATTAATTGATTTATTTCTGGATCTTAATTAAAGCTTTCATGCTAAATTGGTATACTACCAAAAAACAGCCAAATAGTGATAGGAATATGATCCTTAGTTGATCAGAAATGAAAAAAGTAAATATAAAAACTATTCCTCACAGGTAATTTTATGAAGATGAGCATATGCTCAATTTACAAATGGCCTAAAAACAGCAAGTATATGTACATTCATACAAATTCAGTGTGATTTTCAGACTGCAAATGTTCACATGATGCTACTTTTCTAAGAATGGATTCAGTAATCTTCATGTTATAAAATCAAGTTCATACACAAAGCAAGTAAGTGTCCCTTGGCTTCCACTGTCTGGTGGAGGAAGAGGATGAAGTAGTTGCTAGGCCATTTTTATTCACACCTCTCAGAGGCAGGTTCTGAAGTGGCAGGACTACATGTACATACTTGTCTGTTGTGAGCAATTCTTTTACAACGTAAGTCCTAAGCAAGCATATTACATTGCAAGAGATGAGAAGTCTTTTTACTTCTGCTATTCTGGGGAACAATAGCTGGAGAAATACCATTTCATGGCGCAGAGGAGATTGTAGAATTGATATTTACATTCAATGCTACTTTAGTCATTTGATACCTATGCTTTTCAAAACTGACTTTTGTAAAAGTACTATCAATTGACGGTTCAAAAGAGGGTGTCTGGTTTAATGAATCAGTTTATGTTTATTTAAAAACAGAAGATGAAAATAAGTATTATTTTAAAACATGTGGAAAAGGATTGAATCCATATGATTTATCTTCACTCCTTACAAAATGTCATCTAAGATGACCAGAAAAAGAATAAAGGCAGATGTCCATAAAAAGAAAGGGAGAAATAATATCACTAAATCTCCGAATCTAAGAACAGATGGACAAATAATAACTGACTTAGAAGACTAGGTATACTCAAAACACAGATTTGTAATGGGAAAAGCCAACAGAAATCTAATTCTTACCACAGAATTCCAGAAATGCTTAGGAACTGAGTACCAGGTCTTTCTGAAGTTAGGGCAGAAAATAACACATTCATTGAACACTTTTATAAGTTCTTAGGCCCCTATATTTCTTCTTCTACCATTCACTGCCAAAAAAACACACTTTCCTTTCTAAACCCTTGGAAAAGAGAGGAGACTTAATCTTTGGAAATGTTGAATAAACAATGAAATGTGTCTTACATTACAAGGTACAGCCCAGACTATATTGAAAACAGAGGGATTCATGAAAGTCTACATAATAAAATGTGAGACTTCCAGGTCCATCAGACTCCCCAAATGCTGACAAATAGGCATGTGTCTCTCATATGCCCAGTCACACAGGAAATTAAAGGATTCCTCACTGAGAAAACTAAACAATCCAAGGAGAGAAGGATGTATGGATACTGACAATTAGGATACTCCCCCACAACAAAACATCCTGAATTTTCTCAACACCTTACAGTGAAGCCTATCATTCAACAGGCTTAAAGACCTAAAGCTTCCAATTACCCTTTTTTTTTTTTTGTCTCACTCATATATGCATGGCTAATGTTCCATTCTGGTATGACACAGTAGCTGGTATGACTAATCCTCTATATATAACAATTATAATCTCTGGATTAAATATAAAAAGAGTTACTTAAATGTGCAAAAGACCTACCAAAATCAGAAAACTGAAACTAATGTAACCCAAAAAAGAAAATTTTCTGAATTAGGTGCACTTTTATTTAGCATTTCCCTGAGGACTCAGGGAACACAACTTCAGTAGCTTGATGTGTTAGAAAACAGAATTCAGGGCTGGCTGAGAAGGTAGAAATTGTGAAAGAAATTCCAGAAAGAAGGGAGCACAGTGAAGGAATCCAAAAATCTACATATAAACTGTACTCAAATACTAAGCTAATCTCCGAACTATGCATATGTGTGGGAAATTCCAAGCAACATAGCAGCAAACACAAAGCAAGTGCTGGAAGGTTGAAAGCTGAGAAAAAATTTTAGCTGTTCCTCACCATAGGAGAGACATGGTTTGGTGAATGAGTTTGACCAAGTTTAACTGTGTGTTACAAGAAAGAAAAAAATGACTCTTTAGGAAAAAGATAGCAGAATCCAGAATCTCTGCAAGGAATCACTGACCATCTACTATACAATTAAAACAAAGATACTAGATATGCCAAGCTGTAGAAAAATTTGAAACACAGTCAAAAGAAAAATCAGTCAATAGAAACTAACACCAAGATGACTGATAGACTGATATTCATAGTCAAAGAATTTAAAACAGCTATTATAAATATGTTCAAATAATTTTTTTAAAAAGGTGTCCACAAGTGTACAGTTGGGTAATACTACCAGAGAAATGGAAATTATTCAAAAGAAAAAATTGGAAATAGAAAAACTGAATGGGCAAACTATCTGAAATTTGAAAAAAAAATTGCTCAAAGAACTTAAAGAAGAGTTCAGATTGGAGAGGAAAGAATAGGTGAACATGAAGACAGAATATGGTATCTAAATTCCAAGACAGTCCCCACTAATCATCTGATAATCATGCCTTTCTGAGTTCACCTACCACAATGAATTAGGGTTGACCTTTGTGACAAATAGAACATGGTAGAAGTCAAGGTGTGTAACTTCCATAGTCATAAGAACAATACAGATTCTGCCTTGATCTCCAAGAATGCTCATTCCAAGGGAAGCCAACATCCATCGCATGAGGATTCTCAAAAGCTGCATGGAAATAGTGATGTGGAGGGGAACCAACTTACCAACCATGTGAGTCAGCCATCATGGAAGTAAATTCCTCAGCCCTAATCAAACCTTCAAATGATTACACCCCCAGGCAACATCTGACTAAAACTTCATAAGATACTTGAGCTAAACCACAAACCATTCAGAATTTCAAATAACTCAGAATTCTGAATTCATAGAAACTGTGGGAGATAAATGAGATTGCTGTTTTAAGTCAGTAAAATTTGGAGTAATTTGTTTTTCAGCAATAACGAACCAATAAAAGCAAAGCTATAGAAATTATCTAATGTAGAGAACAATAACAACAAAGAAAGAAAACAAAAAAATTTTTAAAAAGGGTATAGGGACAAATCTCAGTGAATTACAGGACAATATCAAGATACCTTACATATCACTGGGGTCCCAAGAGATAAAGAAAAGGACTGGGGCAGAAAATTTATTTGTAAAATGGCTGAAGTTTCCCCAAATTTAGGGTAACATCAACTTATAGATTCAAGAATTTCAGAAACCTACACAAAATAAGTAGAAATAAAACCACACCTAGACCCATCTAAGTCAAATACTTATGTCGATTTTTTAAAAAAATGATTTTGAAAGCATCCTCTGCTGGGGCTGTGGATTGGGGGTAGAAAGAGAGAGAAAAAGAGAAGTATATTATAGATTATAGGAAAGTAATAATACAAATAACAGATGACTCCTCATCAAAAATAATGTAGGCCAAAACCAATAGAATATCTCTAAAGTTATTTAACTATGAAGATACTTAACTATTAAAGAAAAAAAAACCTTGTAATCCGAAATTCCACACTAAAAGAATATTTTTAGGCTGAAGGAAAATAAACAAGATGAAAACTCAGGTATACAGAAAGGAATGAAGATAGCAGAAATATGTGTAAATAGAAAAAGCTCTAGTTCTTATTCTTCCTTTTATTTAAAAGACAACTAATGGTTTAAAGCAAAAATTACAATATTGAATTTTGTGGGTTATACAATATGTATTAGTAAGAGATGCCTAGGTGGCTCAGTCAGTTAAACGTCCAACTCTTGGTTTTGGCTGAGGTCATGATCTCATGGTTTATGAGTTCAACCCCCACATCAGGCTCTGCACTGACATTACATGCTTGGGATTCTCTCTCTCCCTCTCCTTCTGCCCCTCCCCTGCTTGTTCTGTCTCTCAAAATAAATAAATATACTTTAAAAATTATTTAATAAAATATGTATTAGTAAAATATGATAAAACACTACATGTATAAACCTTCTATATAATATTAAGAAAAAGGCAAAATTAAGTGATAGAATTACAGATAAATGGTTCTCAGAGGCCAAGATAGGGCAGAGAATTGGCTGAAAATGGGTTTGAGGGGATTTGGGAGTGACAGAAAATTTTATATCATGATTTTGATGGTGATTATATGATTTTATGCATTTGGTAAAATCTTTTAATTATACTTTAAGGTTGATGAATATTTTCAAAAGTTTATTTTGAGAGGGAGAAGGTATGTACATGTGTGTCTATGTACACTTTAGCAAGGGAGGGGCAGAGAGAGAGTCCCAAGCAGACTCTGTGCTATCAGGACAGAGGGGCTCATCTCAGGAACTCTGAGATCATGGCCTGAGCTGAAATCAAGAGTCTCATGCTTAACTGAAAGAGCCACCCAGGCGCTCCCAAACTGATGAATTTTATTGTATACAAACTGTATCTAATAAATCCAATTACAATTGTATGCAGCCAAGTTTTTAACTTAGGCAAAATCAAAAGTCCATAAATATTTAAAAGGAAAAAGTTAAACTGCTGTCATTTATAAATGACTTCATTTTTTACACAGAAAATCTTAGGATTTCACTTAGACTACTAAAATTATTATGTGAGTTTAGAAAGGTCACAGGGTACAAGGTCAAAATAAAACAATCAGTTGTCTTTTTATGTATTTATTTTTTTTTAATTTTTTTTCATGTTTTATTTATTTTTGATACAGAGAGAGACTGAGCATGAGAGGGGGAGGGGCAGAGAGAGAAGGAGACACAGAACTGGAAGCAGGCTCCAGGCTCTGAGCTAGCTGTCAGCACAGAGCCTGACGCGGGGCTCGAACCCACGAACGTGAGATCTGACCTGAGCCGAAGTCGGAGACTTAGCCGACTGAGCCACCCAGGCGCCCCTCAGTTGTCTTTTTAAATACTAGCAAGAAACATTTGGAAAATGGAAAATGGAATAAAAATTAATTTAAATTAAAAAGTATAAAATATATAATCTTCTATAGTATAAACTACCAAACGCTGCTATAAGAAATTAAATAAAATCCAAATAAGTGGAAAGACATACTATGTTCATTAATTGAAAGATTCAATATTGTTAACATGTCAATTATCCCTTAATTGATATGTAGGCTAATTCTAGTAATCTTTGTTCATAGAAATTGAAAAGTCCATTCTAAAATGTGTAAAAAAAATAGGGGTGCCTGGGTGGCTCAGTTGTTTAAGTGTCAGACTTTGGCTCAGCTCATGATCTCATAGTTTGTGGGTTCAAGACCTGCATTAGGCTCTGTGCTGACAGTTCAAAGCCTGGAGCCTGCTTCAGATTCTGTCTCTGTCGCTCTCTGCCCCTCCCGCACTAATGCACTGTCTCTCTTTCTCTCTCAAACATAAATAAACATTTAAAAATTTTTAAATAAAATGTGTAAAGAAATACAAAATACCTGGTATATAAAAACAATTCTGAAAAGAACAAAATAGGAGGTCTCATTCTTTTGATTTCAAAACTTACAATAAAGCTACAATGAAATCTTACAGAAATGAAAACAATACAGAATTGGTGTAAGGACAAAAAGAATAGTCCAGTGGAACTGAAAAGAGAATTCAGTATATATAGGTGGTCAATTAATTTAGGTAAAAAGTATTAAAGCAATTTGATGCGCAAAGGAAAGTCTTTTCAGTAAATGGTACTAGAACTGGATAAATGGGAAAAACAAATCTCAATCTTTTCCTTGTACTACAAACAAAAATTAATTTAAGATGGATAAATGGCACCTGAGTGGCTCAGTCTTCTAAGTGTCTGACTTGAGCTCAGGTCATGATCTCATGGTTCATGAGTTTGAGCCCAGCATTAGGCTCGGTGCTGACAGCTCAAAGCCTGGAGACTGCTTCAGATTCTGTGTCTCCCTTTCTCTCTGCCCTTCCCCTGCTCTCTTTCTCTCAAAAATAAATAAACAGAAAAAAAATTTAAGATGGATAAGCCTATGCATATAAGCAAAAAGTATAGTAGCACTTGTAAAAGAAAATATTGAAGAATATCTTCAGGAACTTATAATAGATAAAAATATGTAGATGAGACATTGTGAACTCTAAACATAAAAGAAAAAAATAAAAATTGGAATTTATTAAATTTTGAAATTCTACACATGAAGAGAAAAAATTAAGAAACTACAAACACAAGCCACAAAATGTGAGTAAACATTCTTAATACTAATGTCTGACAAAGAATATGTATCTGGAATAAGCAAAGAATTCTGAGAAATCAATACAAAGATTAAATAAAAACAGTTAAGAGACTTCTGGTGCCTGCGTAGGATGCAGAAAGCCACAAGGAGCACTTCTCCAATCCTTATAATACAACAAACAGCCAAAATGCAAGATCAAAATTTTCTTGGACCCTTCAGAGAACTGAGATCACAGGAAAACCAAGTAGTCTAAAATCTGAGGAGAGACAGGTGTCCACAGGAAAGATGGCAGTTGCTTACCTATGGCAAACACAGCCATATAACAGTAAAAATTTTTTATGCAAGTTAGCAAAATGGGGGGTGTTGAATGTGGGCTTACAAGAGAATGTGAAAGCCCAGGGAGACATATATAGGAGGAGCTCACGCCCTGTTGCAGGCTTTTCTCCAGACTCTACTGGGCACACCAAAAAACAGGTTAGAGTCCTGAAAAAGCATGCCTCATGGTGCAGACTTAGAGGAAGAGAATAGCAGCTACTGTGAAAAGGTAAAAACCAGCCATGACCTTCTCCCTTATCTCTCCTATGGAAAAAAAAGATAGCATCATTCTGCAGGAGTAGGGAGGCAACAAACACTGTCACCTTTACACACTGGCACAAACCCACAATGAAGAGAACTAAAAAAAAAAAAAAAAAAAATCCCTCTTCCCTGAGGAAGAGAGGCAGAAATATGTCCTAAACACAGAACTACAAATGGTGAAAAGGCTAGACCTCTAAGGTCACATTTCTAAGACCCAAGGGCACAGGGCGTACCTAGGACTAAAGCTGAATCAGAACAGAGAATGTTCCCTCTGCTCCCCACCACTAAGTTAACAAGCATCAAGTCACAAGTAACAGTGGAATACTGCAGGAGCACAAGCACAGATCTTTGTGGCATAGTGCAGTTGGAAGACCTAAAGCTAAGGGTGGGGCAGTCAGAGAGAAAAAGGCTAAGGAAAACCAGCCCCCACCCTAAACAAAAGATATTGGTAGAGAAATATAAAACATGTCATGCAATGAGCAGGGCATGAACTGCGAATCCAAGCCAAATCATCACTAGATTAACTCAAACTCCAACACTAAATACATAGCTGAAGGGAAGGCATACCATTTTAAAGACATAAAATCTATTTACTTCTGTTTCCAATGTCCAAAACAAGATGCATGACTTTCAACACAAAATTGTGGGGAAAACGAAACATTAAGAAATAAACATACTGTTAAGAAATAAAGCTGTAAACTGGGGGTGCCTGGGTGACTCAGTTGGTTAAGCGTCCAACTTCATCTCAGGTCATAATCTCACAGTTCCTTGAGACTGAGCCCTGCATTGGGCTCTGTGAGAACAGCTCAGAGCCTGGAGTCTGCTTCAGATTCTGTCTCCCTCTCTCTCTGCCCCTCCCCGACTTGTGCTCTGTGTTTTTCTCTCTCAAAAATAAATAAACGTTTAAGAAATTAAAAAAAAAAACTACAAACAGAACCAGAGACAGATATAATAGGCATGTTAGAGTTGTCTAATAAAGACATAAAAATAACTGTGATTATCATGTAAAAATTCTAAAGGAAAAGGTGAAAACTTATGTCATCAGTAGGAAATTTCAGCAAAGAGATGGGATCTCAGAGAAAAAAATGAGATGGAATTTCAAGAAACAAAATCCCCCACAGTATTAGATGAAGAATCTTCAACACCCAAATCAGTATATATATCAATGAAAGAACCAGTAAATTTATAGATAGGCCAATAGAATTTACCCAAATTGAAACACAGAACACAACATATAAGGCCTAAGGGATAATTTTATACCATTGAACATATGCCAAATAGCATGCCAGAAGGAGAAGAAAGAAAGAGAATAGGAGGGAAAATTATGAAGCAGTAATAGCTATGAATTTTCCAAAATTAGTAACATACATCAAATTATATATCCATGAAACTTAGGGAAAAGCAAGAATATTTATCAACTATTATATACATATACAAGTATTTGTGTTATACATGTGTATAAATATGTACTAATATACCACCAATGTGTATTATATTTAATCCACTGAAAACAAAAGACAAATAGAAAACATGGAGGTAGTCAGGAAAAAGATACATTGCATACAGAGAAAAAAATGATAAAAATTACAGTAAACTTCTTATCAGACAAGGAAGATGACAATGCAGTGACATTTTTGTTCCTGTTATTTCTATGATGGTATATTTTCTAAACAGTTTTATTGAAGTGTAACTGAAATTAAGTAAACAGTAAATATTTGAAATGTACCATCTTATAAGCATTGACATATGTATATATCTGCCAAATCATCAACATAATCAAAACAGTGAACATATCCATCACTTCCAATCCTTGGGCTCCTTTGTAATCTCTCCTTTCTGTCTCCCCTCACTATCCCCCATCCCATGCAACCACTGATCTGTTTTTGGCACTATAAAGAAATTAACATTTTCTAGGATTTTATATAAATGGAATTACAGTATTCATTGTGTTTTTATCCAGTTTAATTTAAAAAAAATTTTTAGTGTTTATTTCTGAGAGAGAGACAGACAGACAGAAAGAGAAAGAGAAAGAAACATTGCATGAGCAGGGGAGAAGCAGAGAGAGTGGGAGATATAGAATCTTGAGTAGGCTCCAGGCTTTGAGTTGTCAGCACAGAGCCTGACATGGGCCTAAAGTCACAAATTGCAAGATGATGATCTGAGCTGAAGTCGGGTGCTCAACCGACTGAGCGACCCAGGTGCCCCTATTCAGCTTAATTTTTAAAGAAACTAATGTAAAGAGGTGTTTTTAAAAATCATATAGTGTCATAAGATAGTTCTATTTTTAATTTTTTTGAGGAACCTTCATACTGTGTTCCAGAGTGACTGCATTTGCATTCCCACCAACAATGCAAAAGGGTCACTGGGTTCTACCCCAGAAGCCAAGATGGGGTTTACTATCAGCAATGTTAACTAACTTGAATATAAACAAACATAAAAGTCAAGAAAAAAGAAAATAAAATAGAACTATTTCAGGATGAAAATTATATAGTGTCACAAAGCTTAGTACTCTGCCTTATTTATTTCTATTTTCAATTTCCACTTCTCAGAAGATAGCCTGAGTGCTGAGTCTAGATTTCCCAGATATCCAAAGAACTGCAGAGCTCTTTCTTTTAGCTATACAGTATGGTTTCTCTTGCCTTGTTCATCTTTACTAACATTTTCTGGCTTTGAAATGCAATGATTTTAGCATTTGTCTCAAGAAATAAGGAACAACAAAAAAGAAATTACATGCAAAAAGGAGAAATAAACTAAAAAGATAGGAAAATAAATTAATAAAACAGAGAAAAATATATCATTGAGATACTCAGAAAACTCAAATTTAATTCTTTAAAAGGACCAATGAAACTAATTAACTTCTAGACAGATGATCAATGGAAAGAGAAGACACAAGTAACCAATATCAGGATGAAAGCTGGGGAAATTATCACAAATTTGATGCATATTTTAAAAGTCATAAGAGGATATGGAAATATGAAAATCTGGCTGGCTCTATATTCAGTAAATAAATTGACTCTCTAATGAAAAAGCATGCACAAACACACACACACATACACACACAAATAAACTCTAGACCCAGATGGGTTCACTGGTAAATTTTGCATTTAAGAAAAAAAGAACATCAATCTTATATAAACTATTCCAGAAAACAGAAAGAAATAATAATTCTTAATTTGCTTTTTGAAGCCAAGATCAGTTGGTTTATAAAAAGAAATTACAAGGAAAATAAAATTTCAGGCCAATATCACTACTGGGTTAAATTTAAAAAAAATTAAGCAATACAATATCATAAATTATACTATATCATGATCAAGTTTGGTTCTTTTCAGGAATAATTTACTATTATGAAATCAACCATATACTTCACCCACAATAGCAGAGGAAGAAAAATCATATGGCCATTTTAATAGGCACATAAAAAATGATAAAAATCAAGTCAATTAATTATATAAACCAAAAAGACACTTAACAAACTAGGCATAGAATCTGCAGCAAAAATCACACTTAAAGGTGAAATAAATGCTGAAAAATTTCCCTCTGAGATCAAAAATGATGAAAACATGTTCTCTACCATCACCTCTACTTTTACTCCATATTATACAGTAGGTTTAAATAAATACAATAAGATTAAATAAAAAAAAAAACACTAGGGGTGCCTGAGTGGCTTGGTTGGTTAAGCGTTCAACTCTTGGTTTTGACTCAGGTCATGATCTCATGGTTCAGGAGACCAAGCCCTACATCAGGCTCCATGCTGGCAATATGGAGCCTGCTTGGGATTCTCTCTCTCCCTCTTTCTCTGACACCCCCCCACTAACTTTCTCTCTCTCTCTCTCAAAAATAAATAACTTACAATATGAAAAGGAATACGTACTGAAAAAAAGGATCTGTCACTAGAGATGATAGGATTGCTTATGTTGAAAATCCAAAAGAATCTATATTAGTTATCAGAATTAATGACTTTATAGTCACTAAATACAAAGTCATCCAAAATTCAACATAAAATTATATTTCTATATACTAGCAAAAATGAGAAAAGAAAAATTTTAACTTTACTATTCAGCAATAAAAATAATAAACTATTAATACGCACAGAAACATGAGTGAGTTTCAAAACCATTAAGCTGAATGAAAGAAGTCAGACCCCAAAGAGTATGTATTGTACTATTCCATTTATTTGAAATTCTAGAAGAAAAAGTGAAGGTAAAATGACTCACATGGAGATATATCTTGGTGCTATGAATACTGAAATGTCTGAGATAACCAAGTGTCTACTAAGAAACAAGAGTAAGAATTTCATCACAGTTCTCATCAGTAACAGTGGATGCCCAAAGACAATGAAGCAATCACTTCAAAGTTCAAAGAAAACATTTATTTTGAATCTATATGCTATGCCAAAGCTAACTAGCCTTTTCAAATAAAACAAAATAACAGACATTTTCGAATATTAAGGGACTCAGAAGACTTATCACCCACTCATCCTCTCAAAAATAATCACGATAGCGGAGGAGTTAATATGGCAGAGAAGCAGGGGCACCCTGGGCTTTCCTTGTCCATCAAACACAAATGTATTGAGGTCAGAGCATTTGAACACCCAGGAAATCGGTCTGGGAGTGGCAGAAAGATTCCACAGTTGGAGGGAGATGGTGTGGCGGGTGTGAGATACATGGAAGTGAATGGGGGAAAGAAAAATGGCAGTGACACAGAGGGAAGGGAACCCTTTCTGTGGAGAGACAAAGGAAAGAGAGAGGGCCTGAGAGAGTTGGCACTGAGATCACACAGGAGGAAAGCCTCTCTGGGCCACAGACTGGGGAGTGAGAAGTACTTTGTTTTCGCAAACAGCATTTGGAGTTCAAACCCTGAGGTTTTGAAAGTGCATGGCTTTCTCCAGAGCAGAGTTGTGGTGAGTGCTTCTGGAGAGAAGGGAGCCGACCCCTGAGTGCATAGCATGATGTAGTGATCTTGGGGTGCATTGGGAGAAAACATTCCCATTCTTGGAATATGTTTGGAAGAAGGAATATTGCCTCCCCAAGGACAAAAGACGCAGCAGGCACCAGCAAAAGGCCTTTCATCAGCAGAGGACAGAGGTACACAAAGAGGGAATATAACATTTGCTGCTTTTAGCAGTGCTGCACCATAGTGTGCAGGTGTGGGACTGTTTTTCAGGGACAAAGGACTTCAGACACAGCATGGAGAGGTTCTACTCCAGAAGGGGGGTGGCAGATCCTCACGATGCCCAGTACTTTCATACTTCTGGTTTTGAATCCTAGCTGAGTGCCAAAGAAAAATGGCAGGAGTTGTGATGCTGCAGGGTGAGCTGACTGCCCTTGCATTTCTGTGAGGGATGTGAGACACCCAGATCGGGGAGGAAAGACTGGGCTAGTGCCATTTGCCCACCAACACCAATGAATACAACCTATTTATTTATTTACTGGAGCAATACTGATTCTGAGCCAACAAAGTGGGCTTCTTCTCCAAAAGACCAGCCGAGTCAGCACCCCTCATGCATGAAGTACAATGAAAATCAAGAACTTCAAGATGATACCTACAGTTCTGGTGGAAATAGGATCAGGCTTACTTTTTTTTCTTTCTTCTTTTTTTTTCTTTTGGAATCAGGCTCACAGGTTCTTGCTTATTTTCCATTTCCTTTTCTCTTTTTTCGAGCAGGCTTTTTATTCTTTTCTCTTTCTTTTTTCTTCTGTTTCTTTACCTTTCTTTTTCTTTGGACTCAACCTTATAGTTTATTGATTCTCTGGGTTTTTTTGTTGTTCCCTTTCTTTTTGTCTTTTTGTTTTTTGTTTTTTTTGAGGATCAGGCTTCCCCCCCCCACCTTTTTTCCAGGCTTACATGAATAAACAAATAGGAGCACACCTAGTTAAAGGTCTGGACACTCCCCACTGCAAGCAAGGAGGAGCTCTGCAGAGGACTGACCAGTGGGAAAGAGAAAGCCAAAACAACAGCAGAATGCACACCACATACACCAAAAACACTTCTTGAAGTTCCAGGCCCTGGACCACGTATGATCCCTTTTTAATATAGCAGTACTCTCTGGTGCAGAAACATAACAAACTTTTAAACCATGTAAAAGACAGAAACTAAGCCAAAATGACCAGACAGAAGAATTCTCCCCAAAAGAAAGATCAAGAAGAAATCATAGCCAGAGACTTGCTCAAATAGATATAAGCAATATATCTGAATAAGAATTTAGAACAACAGTCATAAGACTACTAGCTGGGCTTCAAAAAAGCATGGAAGGTACTAATGAAACCCTGGCTGCACAGACCAAAGACCTAAAAATTACTCAGGCTGAAATTTAAAAAATGCTAAAACTGAGATGTAAAACCAGCAGGATACAGTCACAATGAGGATTGAAGAAGAAGAGAAGTGGTGATATAGAAGATAATACTGAGGGCTGTAGAGAGAGGAGGAAAGGGGAAAGGGGGTGATGGTCATGGAGGAGGGCACTTGTGGGGAAGAGTATTGGGTGTTATATGGAAACCAACTTGGCAATAAACTATAAATTAAAAAAATTAAATTAAATTAAAATAAAGTCATTTAAAAAAAAGAAGATAGTATTATGGAAAATAATGAAGCTGAAAAGAAGAGTGAAAGGAAAGTATTAGATAGCAAGGGAAGACTTTGAGAACTTAGTGATTCTATAAAATAAAACAATATCCGTATCACAGGAATCCCAGAAGAAGAAAAGTAGGGGGAAAGGGACAGAAGGTTTATTTGAACAAATTATACCTGAGAATTTCTCTAATGTGGGAAGGAAACAGGTATGCAAGTCCGAAAGGCACAGAGAACTCCCCTCAAAATCAACAAAACAGGTCAATACCATAACATATCATAATGAAACATGCACTATACAAAGGTAAAGAGAGAATTCTGGAAGCAGCTAGGGACAAAAGGTTCTTTACCTACAAGAGTAGACAAATAAGGTTAGCAGCAGACCTGTCCACTAAACCTTGGCAGGCCAGAAGGGAGTGGCAGGAAATATTCATTGTGCCGAATGGGAAAAACATGCAGCCAGAAATTCGTTATCCAGCAAGGCTGTCATTCAGAATAGAAGAAAAGATAAATAATTCCCTAAACAAAAACTAAAAGACTTCATGACCACTAAATTAGCCATGCAAGAAATTTTAAGGGGAAATCTCTGAGTGGAGTTAAAAAATAAAAGACCAAAGCAACAAAGACTACAAAGAACCAGAGAACATTGCCAGAAACACCAACTGTACAGGTAATACAGGGGCACTAAATTCATACCTTTCAATAATCCCTCTGAATGTAAATGGACTAAATCCCCAATAAAAAGACATAGGGTATCAGAATGGATAAAAAAACAAGATCCATTTATGTGCGCCCTATAAGACACACTCTCTAGATAGATGTAAGGACATCTGCCAATTGAAAGTGAGAGGATGGAGAACCATCTACCATGTAGGACATATCAGACAAACTAGATTTTAAAATAAATACTGTAATAAGAAATGAACAAAGACATTATATCATAATTAAGGGATCTCTAACAATAGTAAATATTTATGGCCCCAACTTGAAAGACCCCAAATATATAAAACAATTAATCACAAACATAAAGAACCTGATTGATAATAATACCATAAAGAGTAAGGGACTTTAAATCCCACTTACATCAATGAACTGATCATCTAAGCAGAAAATGAAAAGGAAAATATTGCTTTGAATGACATTGGACCAGGTGGACTTACCAGATATATTCAGAACATTTCATCCTAAAGCAGCAGAATACATATTCTTCTGAAGTGCACATGGAACACTCTCCAGACTATATCACATACTAGGTCACAGAACAGCTCTCAACAGGTACAAAAAGATCAAGATCATACAATGCATATTAAAAACATCCTACTAAAGTATGAATGAGTTAATCAGGAAACTAAAGAAGAAATTTAAAAGTACATGGAAGCCAATGAAAATGAAACCTTTTGGGATACACCAAAGGCAGTGCTAAGGGGAAAGTACATTGTAATTCAAGCCTATCTCAAGAAGCAAGAAAGGTTCGAAATACACAACTTAACCTTTCATCTAAAGGAGCCAGAAAAGGAGCAGCAAAATAAAGCCTAAAGCCCAGCAGAAGAAGGGAAATAATAAAAATCAGAGCAGAAATAAATGATATAGAAACAAGCAAACAAATAAAAACAGTAGCACAGATAAATGAAACTAAATGCTGGTTCTCTGAAAGAATAAACAAAACTGGTAACTCCCTAGCCAGACTTACCAAAAAGAAAAGACAGAGAAGCCAAATAGATAAAACTCACAGAAGAAAGAAAAGAGATCACAACCAACACCAGAGAAATACAAACAATGAAAAGAGAATAATATGAAAAATTATGTACAACAAACTGGGCAATCTGGGAGAAAAGAAAAAATTCCTAGAAACTCAAGCACCACCAAAACTGAAATGGGAAGAAATCAAAAATTTGAACAGGCACATAATCACGAAAGAAACTGATTCAATAATAAAAAATCTCTCAATAAACAAGAATCCTGGGCCAGATGGCTTCCCAGAGGAATTCTACCAGACATCATTTACAGATGAGTTAATACCTATTCTTCTCAAACTGTCCCAAAACATAGAAATAGAAGGAAAGCCTCCAAAATCATTAATGAAGCAAGCATTACTTTGATTCCCAAACCAAAGACCTCACTAAAGGAGAATTACAGACCACTATTCCTGATAAGCACCGAGGCAAAAATTCTCGACAAGATATTAGCAAATCCAATCAACAGTATATTAAAATGATTATTCACCATGATCAAGTGGGATTTATTCCTTGGCTGCAGGGCTGATTCAATATTCGCAAATCAGTCAACATGATACATCACAGTAATAGTAGAAAGGATAAGAACCATATGATTCTCTCAATAGATGCAGAAAAAGCATATGACAAAATACAGCATCCTTTCTTGATGATGAAAAAAAAAACCCTCAAAAAAGTAGGGATAGAAGAAACATACCTAAGCCTTCATAAAGGCCATGTATGGAAGACCCACCGCTAATATCCCTCAATGGGGAAAAATTAAGACCTTTCCCCCTAAGGTCAGGAACATGAAAGGGATGTCCACTCACACAACTGTTGTTCAACATAGTACTACTAAAAGTCCTAGTCTCAGCAATCAGACAACAAAAAGAAATAAAAGGCACACAAATTGGCAAGGAAAAAATCTTGGCAGATGATACAATACTCTATGTGGAAAACCCAAAAGACTCCACTAAAAACCTGCTAGAAACAGACATATGAATTCTTCAAAGTAGGATATAAAATAAACATACAGAAATCAGTTGCATTTCTATACACCAACAATGAACAGCAGAATGAGAAATCAAGGAATCGATCTAATTTACAATTGCACCAAAAACCATTAAGATACCGAGGAATAAATCTAACCAAAGAAGTAAAATATCTGTATGCCAAAAACTATAGAAAACTTATTAAAAAAATTGAAGACACAAAAAATGGAAAAGTATTCCATTCCATGGATTGGAAGAACAAATATTGTTAAAATATTGATATTGGGGCACCTGTGTGGCTCAGTTGGTTAAGCATCTGACTTCGGCTCAGGTCATGGTCTCACAGTTTGAGAGTTCAAGTCCCGCATTGGGCTCTGTGCTGACAGCTCAGAGCCTGCAGCCTGCTTCAGATTCTGTGTTTCCCTCTCTCTCTGCACCACCCTCCTTTTACTCCCCAAAATAAATAAACATTAAACCTTTTTTTAAATGTTGATACTAGCCAAGGCAATCTCTTGAGATTCAATGCAATCTCTATGAAAATAATACCAACATTCTTCACATAGATAGAAAAAACAATTGTAACATTTGTGTGGAACCACAGAAGTCCCCAGATAGCCAATGTAATGTTTAAAAAGAAAACCAAAGCTAGAGTTATCACAATTCCAGAGTTCAAGCTATATTACAAAGCTATAATCATCAAGATAGTATGGTACTGGCACAAAAACAGAAACATAGATAATGGAACAGAATAGAGAACCCAGAAATGGACCCACAAATGTATGGACAACTAATCTTCAACAAAGCAGGACAGAATCGTCAGCAAATGGTTCTGGGAAAACTGGACAGTGACAGGCAGAAGAATGAAACTGGACCACTTTCTAATACCATGCACATAAATAAATTCAAAACACATGAAAGACCTAAATATGAGACAGAAAACCATCAAACTCCTACAAGAGAAAACTGACAGCAACCTCTTTGACCTCAGCCACAGAAATTTCTTACTAGACATGTCTCCAGGGGCAAGGGAAACAATAGCAAAAATTTATCTGGGACCTCATCAGATAAAAATAACTTCTGCATAGTGAAGGAAACAATCTATAAAACAAAAAGCAATCAGAGGAATGGGAGAAGATATTTTCAAATGACATATTGTATAAAGGTTAGAATCCAAAATTTATAAAGACCTTATCAAACTCAAGACCCAAAAAACAACCCAGTGATGAAATGGGCAGAAGACACGAATAGACACTTTTCTAAAGACATCCAGATGGCCAAGAAATACATAAAAAGATGCTCAATCTCATCATCAGAAAATACAAATCAAAACCACTATGAGATACCACCTCACACCTATCAGAATGGCTAAAATTAAAAACTCAGGCAACAACAGATGTTGATGAGGATGCATAGAAAGAGGAACACTTTTGCTCTGCTGGTGGGAATGCAAACTGGTGCAGCCACTCTGGATAATAGTACAGAACTACCCTACAACTCAGAATTTGTAGTAGGTATTCATCCAAAGGATACAAAAATCCTGATTCAAAGAGGCACATGAACCCCAGTGTTTATAGAAGCACTATCAACAACAGCCAAGCTATGGAGACAGCCCAAATATTCATCACCTGACGAATGGATAAAGATGTAGTACGTATATACAATGGAATATTACTTGGCAATTCAAAAGAATAAAATCTTGCCACTTGCAAGAAACTGAATAAACTACAATGTATTTATGCTAAGAGAAATAAATGAAAGACAAATACATGATTACACTCATATGTGGAATAGAACAGATAAACATGGGGGAAGAGAAATGAAAATAAGATAAAAACAGAGAGGGAGGGAAACCATAAGAAACTCTTAAAGTTTTTACTTTTTAATGTTTATTTATTTTTGAGACAGAGAGTGACAGAGTGCAAGGAAGGGAGGGGCAGAGAGAAAGTGAAACACAGAATCTGAAACAGGGTCCAGGCTCTGAGCTATCAGCACAGAACCTGATGCAGGGCTTGAACGCACAAACTGTGAGATCATGACCTGAGCCGAAGTAAGACACTTAACCAACTGAGCCACACTGGTGCCCCAAGACTCTTAAATACAGAGAACAAACTGAGGGTTGCTGGAGGGGAAGTGAGTGGGGGGATGGGCTAAATGAGTGATGGGCATTAAGGAGGGCACTGGGTGTTATATGTAAGTAATGAATCACTGGGTTCTACTCCTGAAACCAATACTACACTGTATGTTAACTAAATTGAATTAAAATACATACATTTTAAAAAATAATCACTACAGGATGAACTGCAATAAAACATTTTCTATGTACAAGAGTGACACAGATACAAAAAGAATGCTGAATGAGCAAAAAATATAATTTTAAGTTATTAGTGCAAATAAGATAATGTGAATTTATATAATACATCAGAAGCACGAGTGGCAGCAGAGGACAGAGCTTAAGAGCAGAAAACATAATAGACTATCAATCCTATGCCTTCCAAGCAAAGAAGAGACATTCTGATTAAATATGGACATTGATAAAAAGTTGTAAGGTTAATGCACATTCAAACATGTAAGGATTAAGATGAGAAGAATAGAAGTGGTTAAAGTTTTCAAACAACTAAGTCAGGGGAAGAAATAGGACAACAAAAGTTTGAAAGACAAAAGGCAGAAGGGTGGAAATAAGCAAAACAGCATTATAAAGTATTTAAATCGGCAGTATATTAGTGCACTGTCACGGATGCCACTCTCAAAGCTGGCTCCCTCCCTGAAAGCAGCTTGCATCCAATTACTCATCCCATACTAAAATTTTTACCTCCATTTAGGGCACCTCAGAAGGTCCCATCTTCAGAGCTCCATGCAGGATTGGCTGAAACCTCTGGGACAAATACATCACAGCTCAACTTCTCCTTTTGCTCAGTCCTTACCTTATGCCCTTACAGGCATTGTTTGATTGCTCTCGAATACACTTTGTACATGCTTATCTCTGTCTTCTATATCTCAATAAATATTCCCAAGGGGACCTGACTTCAGGCAGTTAGTGCTAAGTGGTCCAAGAAAGCAGACTTTAAGGATGAAATTTTTGTAGCGAAGTCTCTCACCAGCTGGTTAACAATGAAGATCTCCCTATTAGTAGTGAATGGAGTATGGTATCTCCTGACATACTGTGGCAACATTTCTGATTACATATTGTTGCACAACAAATAATTCCGAAGCTTAGTGGCTTAAAATAACCATTTCATTATTTCTCATGATTCTGTGGGCTCAGTTGGGCAGTTCTCCAGCTTCAATGGGGTCAGCTTGGGTTGCAGTCATCAAGGAGCTTAATTGAGCTCATTCACATGGTTGGAAGCTGATGCTGGCTTCAACTGTGAGATCACCTGGGACTGGCGATCAACATTCCTATAAGTGGGCTCTTTTCACAGCATGGCAGCTGGGTTCCAAGAGGGAGCATCCCAAGAACAATTGTTCCAAAAGAGAGGATGTAGAAATTGCTAGGTCAAGTAAAGGCTAGGCCACATTCTATTGACCAAAGCAATCACAAGCATAATCCAGATTCAAGGAGAGAAGAAATAGGATGTATGACATACACATGTAGGATGTCGTGATTCTGGGGTCATCTTAGGAGACTAGCTACTGCACAGTCCTTACCTTATGCCCTTACCTTGGGCCATTAACTTGTCACTGGTGGTGAACTGAGATGGGATCACAGTGGAAGGAAAAGCACCAATGTGTGCAATGTCTCAAATTTTTGACAGGTTTGAGAAAAGTCAAAATTATGAGGACAATGGAATCAGACGGAATTTGTTAAGTACAACCAGGCACTGGAGAAAAGAACATAAAAGCCCACTGATGATTAATTATCAATTTAAGGCAAAGTGGGGAAGACAATGGGTCTCCTTGGCAACTTTTGAAGAGAATCTCTCCTCCTGCAACAGGACAGTCGAAAGAGTTGTGAATCAGGTACAGGACTTAATTATAAAGATAGCTGGTTGCAGACAAAGCTAAATTCTCAATCCTGGAAAGTCTGCTTTACCAAGGTTTAGCCCTTTATCATCATAAGTGGGACACTGAGTGTTAGTATGAAACTATCTTGGTTGATATACTAGAGAAACTTGAAACCTCAGATTTCCCTGGACCACCTGGGCCTGCAGAAGTGCCCCACCTCTCCATAAAAAAGGCTGTCACACCTCCCTTGCTTAGAGATGATCCAGAGAGGGGTGTTGTGACATGGGTGAGTGTGCTTTCTGGGCTTGATTAATTTTCACTGCTGACTTCATAGGGTATTTCTGTGGGTTTTATAGAGATTTCTTCACTAGGCACATCCAATTGTAGCTCTGTTGATATTGGCGGAGCTCTGTTTCTGGCCTGGCCACTTAAGGTTTTGCTCTCAGATTCCGTATCTAAGGTTACCTCCAGCCTCTTTTTGGTCACATCTGGTTTAGGAAAGCATGTATTTCTCTTTATCCATCAGTGGAAGCAGGGACCGCTCTTTGCTCTTCCCCAGGAAGACAGCTCTAGCCACACACTTTCTGCTTTTCATTTTCTGTAAGTGCAGACAAAAAACTGTTCCTTTGTTCCATCAAACACCACAGGGAAAGGGAAAGGGCAGGGATATAAAATTCTGCAAGAAGATCTCTTCAAGGCACTTTTACTTGTCCAGAGGTCAGAAATAACATCAGCCCCTCCCACTCACCCCACACACTAATGTGGAGGGAAGTATGGTTGGAAAATGTCATCAAGTGACAACACTTCCTCACAGTATCTTCTTTTCCTTAGCTCTCCAACCTCAATCTTTTTATCCTCTCAAGTTGAATTGAGGGCCACAGGTCACAAAACTGCTTGTCAGCTAATTCTTTGGTCAGCAGTACACAGATAAACTATTCCTTCATTTAGAAATATAGGGCTCCTTGTCCGCTACTATTCTGCCTTTGGCCTTTGGGTTTCAGATAAAACTGATACAACAAGTATCTGATTTACTCATCCTGTCACACATATAACTTAAGAAACCAAGAAAGACTGACAAAAAAGACTGAGTGGCTCAGTCGGTTAAGCGTCCAATTTCAGCTCAGGTCATGATCTCACCGTTCCTGAGTTCAAGCCCCACATCAGGCTCTATGCTGACAGCTCAGAGCCTGGAGCCTGTTTGGGATTTTGTGTCTCCTTCTCTCTCTTTGCCCCTCCCCCACTCACGCTCTGCCTCTCACTTTGAAAAATTAAAAAAAAAAATTTTAATAAAATAGACCAAAAAAGTTAAAGAATTAATAAATATAAAAGCAGAAATTGACTAAGTAAAATAAAAATATTAAGCATAATGAGTGAAATCAAGTTTGTTCTTGGGAAATCCCATTAAATTGAACATCTGGTGATTATACTGAAAAGAAAATTAGAAAAGACATTGTAAGTGGGTCAGGAACATAAAATTACATTAAACAGGGTATGAATTATAAGAAACTATTATGGTTCACCTTATGCCATAAATTTAGAAAAATAGGTGAAGTCTATCGTTTCATTGAAAAGTATATATTATAATTAGCTCAAAATATAAAAATAGAAATAGAAGTATTAGTAGTGAAGAAATGAACAAGGCAATTAAAACTATTTTTAAAAAGACTTTAGGCCCAAATCATTTAATAGAAGGACTCTATCAAACTTTAAATATTTTCTATCTTATAAGTAAACTGTTCTAGAGCAGAAAAAATATGAAAACATTGGTAAATTGTTCTTTGAGAATAGCAAAACTACCATTGACAAAGGACAAATGTATAAAAAAAGAGAAATGTAATCCAACTTTTCCTCATGAGCATGAAAATTAAAGAATACATCATAATCAAGAAGAAGTTATCTCTCTTTGATATTTACAAAAATCAAAGGAAAGTTGCTTCCCTTGGTTATAGGTATATGTGTGTACATGGGTATATATATGATAAAGAGGCAGAAATTTCAGTACATTAAGAGATTCAGAAAATAGATTACTCTACTGACCATTTATTCTATAACCAATATCATATTACACAAAACGTAGATATCATCAAACTAATTTCAGTCTTTGCCTAGGAGATCCTATATATTTTTTTCTTTTTTCATGTGCCTGAACTAATATTGACCACATTCCTCCACACTTTATGTGAAGAAGACAGATCTCTGTCTAACCTCTCAGTACGGCTAACGACTGGTAGTAAACCCAACTAGTTATTACTCCATGACCTTATTCACACTGGTTAAATGATCTCTCCCCTCTGTTCTTTGGTAGAAATGGGAAAGGAAAAATCTTGAAATGTATGTTTATAAAGAAAAGTCTAACAAGGGTTTCCCAGAACACCTGGTTAAATATTACCAAAAAAATGTATGTATCATTATTAGCAGACTAAAAAAAAGATAAATTGATTATATTCAATGTTCTTTGATGATGTAAAAAATCAGCAAGAAGAAAATAAAAGGAAATATCAAAGGATGTTTATATGAATCCTACAGAAAACATCAGCGTTCATGGCAAAATTGAGAAGCATTCTAACTCAAGACACAAGAAAAGGACAGCTCTCACAGCAATGCGAGTGTAATGAAGTCACAGGAGAAAGAAGTGACCATCAATAGGAGAAACAGAGACACAGCCAGCACATTTCTTAAAAGCAAAATCCAATGAAAAAATATATCTCATTAAAAATAGTAAATATCTGGAAAATAAAACCCAAAGACTGTATAGTATCAATCTATTTATCTAATTTCTTTCATATGAAAAAGAAGATGCTCCAGCAGAGGAAAAAAGAAAATCTAAATGACTACCAATAAGCAGGACTTCTAAACAGATATGAATACTTGTGATTAGGCCTATTCTAACTAAAACTGGGAAGTTTGGGAATGAGGAAATATAACTGAATAAGGTACATAAGCAGATTCACATATATGAAAGACTTTATGATTAGGTTGGCCTTTTAATCAGTGGGAAAATATTGTGTATTTACTAATTTGAAGGAAAGTAGCCATCATATGAAAAAGTAAAGCAAGATACTATTTATTCCTCAGATTATTTACTAAAACAAATTCCAGATGGTTTAAAGTACTAAACATTAAGCAAATACATATGTATACATATATATATATATTTGTATTGGAAGAAAATATGGAATATTTTAGAGCATTGGGGTAGCAATGCTTCTCTCAAGTATATCCCCAACCCAGAAACCATTAAGTATACATGACAGACTTCTCGCCCCCCAAAATGTTAAAACTTCTGTATAATTGGGAGGAAAACATTAACAAAATAAAATATATGTGGTAGAAATAAATTACTGTGACACATTTAGCAGACAAGGTATTAATAACCAGAATGTATAAAGACTGTTATAAATAATTTAGTAAAAGACAAACAACACTAAAATGAGTATAGGATGCCAGATGGCAATTCTCAAAAAGAGAAACAAAATGGCCAGTAAACATAAAGGATAGTCAGTCTTACTGGCAATTATCTCTGTGTGTGTGTGTGTGTGTGTATGTAGCTTTTCACTTATCAGATGGCACAAACTGTTAAATGTGGGAAAGATATAGGGAAATGGACAAATTAACATGCAGCAGATTTTTTAAAGGCTTTTGGGAAGGCAATTAGGAAATATATACTTAAACTCTTAAACACCTTCAGGCTAGCAATTCTACTTCTAGAAATAAATTTTCAAAAAATACTTTCTCAAGTGCCCAATGATATATTCAAGGCTATCTCTAAGTTTATTGTATGTATTAGTGTAAATCTAGAAACACTGAAATGGCTATCAATAGGAAAGATGTGAATGGAATTCAGTGTATGGCACATAAAAAGAATGACTTCTATACAAACACATATACATACATGTAACATACATTTATATATATAAGCTCAAATAGTAGGATATGATTCCCTTGTGTCAAAAAATAGAAAGCAAATTCATGAACACACATACATGCATGGGCAAGGACAGAAGGATGCGTGTATCAGACTCTTGAGTGGTGCCAACTGGGAAAGAAAAGTAGGAGAAGCCTACTAAAGGGATTATTTCAGGGTTTTGCTCTTAATACTTTTGAATTTAAAAAATTTCCTACCATAAGAATATATTCATGGATTGGTGGGATAATTAAAAAGACAAAACAATTAGAGCAGTTTAGTAGCAGATGATTTTCCTTTTTGGTCCCTGGCCACATCTGTTTATAATGAAAAGCTGACCCCAGTTTAGTCACTTCATTCATTTTGGCCATTTATTAGTTATGCTTTGAGACAGGGACAAATTTCTAATGGATGCAGAGGAAAAGCAGCAGCATATTTCTCAAAGCAAATTAATCACCACAACAATCATCTGAAAAGCCTTCACTTTAGATATACATTAACCTACCTTCCACACTTCCCCACTGGAATTTAGAATTTTCCTTCCTGAAACTTCTAGTTGCTAAGCAACATCTCCTCCTCCTTTGTGGGGCTGAGATGGCATGACTTTTCATCAGTTTGATCTTTCTCTTCTTTACCTCCTAATCATCACACACACACACACAATCACACACAAAGAGTTTTCTAGGGCTCTTCTATGGTCACAGTGTTTCTTCATTCACTTGTTCCATAAGAAATTAAAGTCCTGGGGCACCTGGGTGGCTCAGTCGGTTAAGCGTCTGGCTTCGGCTCAGGTCATCATCTCGCAGTTTGTGGGTTCAAGCCCCGCGTCAGGCTCTGTGCTGACAGCTAGCTCAGAGCCTGGAGCCTGTTTCAGATTCTGTGTCTCCCTCTCTCTCTGACCCTCCCTGCTCGTGCTGTCTCTCTCTGTCTCTCTAAAATAAAAAAAATAAGAAATTAAGTTCTTAATTTTTATTGCTGAAAATTCATAATCAAAAGAATGAAGGATTCTTATAAATCCTTCCCTCTTGTAAAAGGATAGCTATCTCAGGGATAGCTTTCCAAAAACTGAGAAAAGGACTGGTTTGGGGATTCGAGTTTGAGGATGCAGTTCTGGGTCTAACCTAACCACTGTAGGGGGATGGCTTTCAGATGGTTAAGGCCTCTTATAATTTCATTTAGTAAATATTTATTGACCTACTACTATACCTCCTATAATGTTAGGGATATTGAGAATGCAAACGCTCAACACACTCCAGCAGGTTTCATTGAGAGGATAGTGCAAATATTGATGCATATCCCCGACTCTAGCCTATTCAAACTGTCTCAGCTTCCAACAGTAGCTCCCTCTAAGCTAAATGACAGCTCTCAGGGAGAGAGGGTTTGTATAAGGGTGAGTGAAAGCCTTATGCTCTACTTCGGTTCCAAAGGTGTGATGGGGTGCAGGATGTTTCCCTACTTTGGCCAATAGAGCATGAAGACTAGCAGTGGAAAAGCCTCATGCAAGGATCTGAGTCCTGGGATTCCTGGTGATATTCTGGCCTCTGAGGAGCTTTGATCCCTCTATAGGAGCTACTGATCTCCTTGGTCCTGGAATAGCCATGAGGGATACACATGTGAGGAATGCTCATGTGGGGAGAAGAGTGTATTCCCTTGCTAGTGACAAAGACTGCTTGGATTTAAGTTCTGGCCCCACTGTTTCCTAGTTGTGAAAGCTTAGGCAAGTTTCTTGACTCCTCTTTTATAAAATGGAGATACCAGTGCATAGATAGATCAAAGAGTTGTTATAATAGGAATATTCCATTTCATAAACTGCTTAGAACAGGACCCAAAGCATAACATGGTCAAGAGAATGTTGACTTCCATCTTTTCAGCCTGACACTAATTATGTCTTAGAAAAGATAAATCTATGTATATTATATTGAAATGCTTAAATAATGCTTATATCAATAAAAAGCAGAAGAAAGTATCAGCTTCTAGACAAAAAGTATTAGCTACAAAGAAAAAAAGAACAGACCGACATCAGATTTCCTGCCTATGATTCTGGAAAGTAGATGGCATTTAAATAACACTGACAGGCTAGTGAGAGAAAAAACCACAGACTACTAAGAGAGGCCTCACAGAAGGGTTCACAAACATCACTTCTGAAAAGAATACTCAGAAGAGAAATCTTAACATAAGCAAAGGGAAAGAAGAAAGAAAATGGTGATGAGAAATGAACTTCGCAATGGGAAGTGACTTGAAATCATGAAGGGCTTTGAAATAAAATGGTATTCTCTGAAATGATACAAAATAATAGTTGAGAGTTAAAACACAAAATAATTTCACCGAAACTTTTTATGTAGAGAATGAGAAGGCGAAAGAAGTACAAGAATTCTTTTTTTTAAAGTTTATTCATTTATTTTGAGAGAGAAAGAGAGGAGAAGGAAGAGGGGCAGACGGAGAGAATCACAGGAAATCTCCACATTATCAGCACAGACATACATGGGGCTCCATTTCATGATAGTGAGATCATGACCTGAACCAAAATCAAGAGTTGGATGCTTAACTGACTGAGCGACCCAGGCACCCTGAGAAGTACAAGAACTCTAATTAAATTTGGGGAAAGCTGAGAATCAGAGCATTCTCTAATCCATCTCATGTGAGGGGAACAGATGAGGATTAGTCATTAGCTTTGGTCATGAGGACTGTCCCCATTTAGGCTAATTTGGGTACTCAGAACAAGCAGTCTGATCGAACAGGGGCCTGTGTTTCTCAGGTTAAGAGAAGATGGGTACAGGCAGTCTGGCACAGCTCCACACTGCCAACAAGGGCCTAACGTCTGCATTCCCTCTCAGTACCTCTCCTTGTGCCTTTTGTCATCATGATCACAAGATGGTTGCTTCCTGGGCATGATATCTGAACTTTAGGCAGGAAGAAAAGAAAGGGCAAAGGTCAAAAATACATGTCAGCTGAGTATACATATTATCATTCTCCATAGAGCTCCACCTAATAAATTTCTGCTTGCAAATCACTAGCTAGAGAGAGGTCCCTGGCCACTCTTAGTCAAAAAAAGCATGGGAAATCAAGTTTGCCACAACCATTTCCCCCAAAGAAATCTGCATTTTGATTAGTACAGAAAAAGAGAAGATTATCAAGTAGGTAACTAGTAATGTCCATAATAGAAACAGTTACTATTTTGCTATTATTATCACAAGTGTGAAGTTATGTTTAAAACGGGAAGGTAAAACCCCTAGTTCAGCTGCAACATACAGTAGAATTTTCAACTAAATAAGAGGAAAAAGAGAATAAAGTGTTGTTTGGTAATATCAAGAGAAACAAGGAAAAGTAAAGGAGAAAATAATAAAATTAAATAATAAACATTAATATATCAGGAAATATGTAAGTTATTTCAAATATGAAAGGGCCAAATTACACCAACTATGTTTGTAAAACAAAACCCCAACCTAGAGGGCATTATCCTAAGTAAATATTCAGACAGAGAAAGACACCATGTGATCTTACTTATATGTGAAATCTAGAACAATAACAATCTCTCCTGCCCCCAAACCAAATTCATAAATACAGAGAAAAGATTGGCAGTTACGAGAGGCAGAGATAGGAGCCTGCAAAAAGGTTGAAGGTGATCAAAAAATTCAAATATCCTGGGACTGTAAGGTATAGCAGGGTGACTATAGTAAATCATACTACACCTGTATCATATATTTGAAAGTTTTAAGGGAGTAGATCTTAAAAGTTATCACCACAAGAAAAAAGTATATATATTTAGTACTCATTCAAATTGACCATGAGCAATACAGGAGTTAGAGGTATTGAAAATCCACATATAACTTTTGACTCCCCAAAAGCTTAACTAGTAATAGTCCACTATTGACTATAAGCCTTAACAATAACATAAATAGTTGATTAACATTCTTTGTAATATGTTTTATACACTATATTCTTACAATACAGTTAGAGGGAGAAATGTTATTACGAAAATCACAAGGAAGAGAAATTATAGTACTGCGTAAAAAATCTGCATATAAGTGAACTTGTGCAGTTCAAACCTGCATTGTTTAAGGGCTAATTGTATATACAAATACAAATATAAATTGAATATACAAATATTCATGTTGTACACCTGAAACTAATATGTTATATATTGATTATATCTCAATAATGAAACCAAATAAAAAACAAAACCCAAGTATATGCTATTTGTAAGAAATATACCTAAAACAATAAACTTGAAATGACAGTAAAGAAATAGAGAAATAATTATAGGGCAAATAGAAATACAAAGAGAGTGAAATATATACAAGGTAAATTTAAAAATACAATCACTACTCAGCCAAGATGATGTAGTAGCTATACACTGGTATGCATCAAACAACACAGTAACTAGAAACACATACTGATAACTTAAAACTATAAAACTGAAAAAAATTATAGAGGAAGATTTTACTATTTCACTTTAAGAATTGGGCCAATCTAGTATAAGAGAAGCTGATTTTCTAGTAGTTACTGGGAATACTGGAATGGAACGGGCAAGCAGACAGGCAATTATAACACGGAGAAATAATTGCTAAGATAGAAACGAATACAGGGTGTCCCTAAACCAGTTCCTTTTCTAGTCGATGCTACACACACAAAGTAGGTTAAATAAAGAGGGTTTCTGCCTTCTAGGAATTCATGATTAGGCTATGTAATTCCATTCTGGGATATACTGTAAGGTCAGCTCTTACTGTTTCTAAAGATTTTCCTGGTTTAAAAGTAAAGACTAACAAGTACATCATCAAAATAGCCTGTAATAAGCACCTATGACTTTACAAAATAAAAAATTTGGGGGCGCCTCGGTGGCTCAGTCAGTTGGATGGCCAACTTCGGCTCAGGTCAGGATCTCACAGTTTGTGGGTTCAAGCCCCCCTGGAGCCTGCTTCTGATTTCTGATTCTGTGTCTCCTCTCTCTGACCGCCCCTCACTCACACTCTGTTGTTCTCTCTCTCAAAAATAAATTAAAAAGTTAAAAAAGTTTTTTCAAAAAAAGCAAAGGTAATTTCTTTTTTAGGTCATTGGTAAATTCATTAAATGCTTTTTCTTTTCTTTATTTTTAAAGTTTATTTTTGAGAGAGCACATGCACGCTCATTTACACAAGTGGGGGAAGGGCAGACAGAAAGGGAAATAGAGAATCGCAATCTGCACTGACAGTGCAGAGCCACGCAAGGGGCTCAATTCCAGGAACTGCGGGATCATGACCTAAGCTCAAGTCAGGAGTTGGACGCTTAACTGACTAAGCCACCCAGGCACCCGCTCTTGTTTCTTCATTAAATAAATAATAAATATATCTTAATATTTATTTATTTATTTTGAAAGAAAGCAAGAGCAGGGGAGGGGTACAGAGAGAGGCACACAGAGAGGGAGACAGAATCCTAGGCAGGCTACACACTGGTAGTGGAAAGCAAGAATCGGACACTTAACTGACTGACCCACCCAGGCATACCTTCCATTAAATATATTTAATGAAGGAAATGTTTGGGCAAAAATTCTCACCTAATTAGTCATCTTTCTCATTTATATATGAGTATATAAGAATATGTTCACAGGTCCTTTAAAACAATCACAGTTCCAGGATGAGAGTGTGAACAAATTACATTTACTGATGTAATGATCTGCTTGACTAACAGGTTCTGAAAGACTCCCAAGGTTGTGACTTCATCACTTAGGTCACCCACTGCTCTTTTATCCTCTCAAAATGTTACCAATTTCTAATGCTTCTTTCTTCCTCCAAATTTAACCATTTGAATTTTTTTCTGAACTTATTCTTATATATTTACTGTTATAGTTCTGAAATCATTCAATGTAATAGTTACTGGAGCATATTGAGACCTTGAATCTTACAGAAAACAGACCCATGAATTACATAATCCAGTTTTTTTAGTAGTTCCCTGGTAATATGCCAATACAGAAAGATGCTTATGAAATATATGCATAAAATGACTTACAAAAGCCTATGAATGCAGCAATTAGATACAAACTTTTAAAAATGTGATGTGTTGTGTTACATGAGGCTGTAATTTCACCTCTGAATTTCACTTTTTGCATTTATTCCTCTTGACTGCCTTACTTCCAGCAGTTCAGTGAATGCTGAACATTAGAAACCGTCTGACCGTCCTTCAAATCATTGCTGAAAGTTTTCATTCTTTGAGTCTGACCCTGGCAAGCTGATAATTAACATCTACAACAGTGATTTTCAGTGAAGGTTACACCACATCCTAAGGAGAATTCTGTGTATTAATGGGGCCACTTTGGGTCACTAGAGCGACCAGGGACTACGACCTGCATCTAGAGGATAGGATAAGAGATGTTAGGGCTCCAGAAATTAATGGGCACTCACAGTCAAGAGCTGCCTTGCTTAAGCACAACTTTGCAATACCTCACCAGATGTTTATGCAACTGAAAGACCAATTTATAATTAGCTGAGCTTAAAATACTTGACATATAAACACATTTTAAATCTTTAAAAGATAATCACAAAGATTTTCTTGTAGTTTTAATATTTTTCAAGAATGTAACTAGAATGTCATTTAGGGAAAGCAATGCTGTCTGTGGTTTTAAGTGGACAATACAATACATCACCACTGTCCTGTATTCTTATTCTTGGTTCACATGCAAACATGTAACAAAGGATATCCAGACTCTTAGCAGACTTAGAGCAGGGTACTTTTAAATAAACAAAGACATATGACAAGTAGGAATTTTGCTGAATTTGTCAATAAAAGGGTTTTTAATTTTTCATATTAATACCTTCTATGTAAATTTCAAGTGTAGCACAGGATAAACCTAGGTTATAAAATTGCATATTAAAACTATTTCCTTGGTAGTGCATGGCGGCTCAGTCGGATGAGCTTCCAACTCTTGATTTCAGCTCAGGTTGTGATATCATAGTAGTGATCTCATGGACAGGAGATCAAGACTCACCGTGGGGCTCTGTGTTGGCTATGGAGCCTGCTTAAGAGTCTTCCTCTGCCCCTCCCCCACATGCATGAGCGTTCTCTCTCTCTCTCTCTCTCCCTCTCTCTCAAAACTATTTCCTTAAGGATTACAGATTACTCTTAGTTTTTTTTCCTTTCCCACACAGCCTTTGGTGGCCCCTGGTGTTTCTGTTTGTTTCAGTCCATCCTCTATCCCTGGCCTCCAAGTGTCAGAGACTGAAGGTAATTGCCTGTAATTGTCTGATGTTATCCCCACATCAACTGAGGTTAGTTCATTTTTACTGTATACTCGTAAGTCTTGTCTTTTATTATCTATCCCAATTCTAGGTTTTTATATTCCCTGTACCTCTGCTCTATGATTTTCCTCTGTTCTTATAAGGTATGTTAGATCAACTTCTCTTTTTTAAAAAAATTTTTTAATGTTTATTTTTGAGACAGAGACAGAGTAAGAGTGAGAGAGAGAAAACCAGTGGGGGAGGGGCAGAGAGAAAGGGTGATAGAATCCAAAGCAGGCTTCCCATTGTCAGCACAGAGCCTGATGGGGGCTGCAACTCATGAACCGTGAAACCATGACCTAAGCCAAACCCAAGAGTTGGGACACTCAACCGACTGAGCCACCCATGTGCTCCTAGATCAACTTCTCTTAAGTGCAAATGTATTCATTATGATAACATGCAAATATTTGGCTTCCTCATTGTTTTCCATCATAGTCATATTCAATATTTTCATATTTAAATATACATTGTTTTATGAACTATTTTCCACTTTTAATAGAGTTGGGGCATTATATTGATTTTTCAAAACTATATAGTTTTAGGTTTTATTATCTCTAATGTAAGTAAAGAACAGTGAGTGAGGCACCTGATTCTATAGAATTGAGAGCCACAAAACTATGTGATTTCTTAAAGATTTTGTGGATATGGGTAGGGGTGTGATTGTTATTGTGGTTACAGTTGTGTTTAATAGCTATGGTAATGGTTATGATTACCTTAGGGTTACATACCAAAGTTAAACCATACCAGCTAAGTACCAATCTATAAGCCTTGAACAAAAAAGTTTGTGAATTTACTTTTCATTTCACTTTCTCTATCCTCTTTAACTCCCTGCCAACATATTTTTCCCTGGCCCCTTCTAAAAGATTTGTACTTCTCAATCTCATCTCTTGCCTTTACTCAGGTGCTATTCACTCTGCCTGGAATGCTCTTCTCCCACAGTCAGTTCTCCAGGATTAAGTCAAACACCATACTAACAGAAAGCCTTCCCTCATCACATACTGGAAGTAATTTTCTTTAGACTCCAAGTTTCCATAGCAACTATTTTTTTTAATGTTTGTTTATGTATTTTGAGAGAGAGAGAGCATGTACGCAAGCACAAGTGGGGGGGTGGGGGCAGAGAAAGGAAAAGAGAGAGAATCCCAAGCAGGCTCTACACTATCAGCGCAGAGCCTGACAGAAGGCTCAAACTCAAATCATGAGACCATGACCTGAGCCAAAACCAAGAGTCAAATGCTTAACCACCTGAGCCACCCAAGTGCACCTGTTTGGCACTATTTATTTTATTTTTCTAAATGTTTTTTATTTTTTTGAGACAGAGACAGAGACAGGGGAGGGGGAGAGAAAGAGGGAGACACAGAACCCAAGCAAGCTTCAGGCTCTGAGCAGTCAGCACAGAGCCCGATGTGGGGCTCAAACTCACGAACTATGAGATCATGACCTGAGCTGAAGTCTGACCCTCTAATGACTGAGCCACCCAGGTGCTCCACAGCACTATTTTAAAGGAAATATATCCCTCTTTGTCGATCTTTCTACTTTATATTATGACTATATACATGATCTAATTTGTTTTAGGAGCTCAAAAGCACTGAGGGCAAGATGCTTGCTTTAACTTATCATCCCTTCATCACGTGCTTTGCTTGATCATATAGTAATCTATAATTCACCAGAAACCTAAATTCCTGGAATTATGGACATTAAATAGATGTTATTTTCAATATTACAGTTAACTACTTAATCTTAAATTGGGCTTAAACTTATACATTATATATGTAAACTATATAAAATCTCCAATGCAAAAAGATTTAAATGAAATTGAGAGGGAAAAATATCAGTGTTTCATGTACAAACATTTAGGTCTTCTGATGACATTTCTATTGAAACTTAACTATGGTTCACATTTCTGAAGGAGGATTCCAATAACAAAAAAGGGATTGGTTCTATTAATAGCACTGTGGAAAGATCACATGGTTAATAGACAGAATGGTATTTCACAAAGGAAGATGTTATTTGGATTAGTGGGTAGGTGGAAACATCTAGTCTAGTTCTTTCTTTAGCAGAATGCTATAACAAATTGTACTTGAATGCAGAGGCATCTATTTGAACAAATTCTCTTCACAGAATGCCAATGATTTTGTGTACTCCTAATTCATCTTTGTCTTGAACTTCTGAGCATCATAAAATAAAAATGACTTATTAGAAAAAAATGACTTATTAGGAAAAAAGCAATCAAAATCAGACCCTTAGGTTTTATCTCAAAAGTTTATAATAGACCAGCCTTGAAAGAGTATAACCAGAGAGGCACAGTGAATGAGGAATCTCCAGACGGCCACTTCAGGGACAACTTGGGGCCTATGCAGTTAGAAATGAAGCAAATGATTTTCCTGGTGGGAACGGTAACTGGTAAATGCCATAAAGGGGAGTTTCAGAGGTGGGGGCTGGTAAACTTCTTTTCTTTGAACTAAATACCATTACATAGGGTGTATAAAATCTATGTAAATTCAGTGATCTGTACATTTATGATGTTTTCCTGTTTTATGTTATACTGTAATAAAATTTTTAAAATATACATACCTTTAGACCTAATAATACCTTTAATTCCATAAAAATAAAATGCTTAGTTGGTAGAAGTTATGTACAAAATGTTTATTTTAATATCATTCCTAGTTTTAAGAACACTGGAAGCAAGTTAAGTTTCAATTAATAGATGAATGGTTAAATGTGTTGTCCTTCATTCCCACCACAAAATAATATGGCAATTAAAAAGAACAGAATTGGATTTCTACCAGCTGATTCAGAGAACTTTGCAATGTGTATTAGAAAATTCATGCAAAACATATAAATTATGTTTCATATTTATAAAATGAACTATATTGATTATCAGCATGTTAATAACACTGGTTATTGGGGTGGGTGGGTGCCATAGAACAGAAAAATGAAGAGAAAAAGCTTCTCATACACACACATTCATAAGACTATGTTTTGAAAAAGAGGTTCAGTATTTGAAAAGAAAAAAGTCATATATGCTCTGTCCTCATGCACCCATGAGTAAAAAGATTAATAAAAGATTTGTCTTTTAAATGTTAATGGGTTTCTCTCAGGGTGTGGGATTTCAGGTAAATTTAAAATTTTTATTTCTCATACATACATGCATTGTTTGAATTTTTTACCAAGTGTATTTGTCAATTATATGACCAAATCTATAATAAAGCTTTTTTGCATTATAAACATAAATCAAGGATAGGTAAAGAAACTGATACTTATGAGAAGTTTTAAATGAACATTGATTAAAAGGTTACTGACTAATCTAGGAAGATATTTAAAAACAAGGTATTATTAAAATACAGGAACACATTCACATGGAATTATTAGACTTCACATGTTTTGTATTGATAAGTGTGGATGGAATTATTGATTAACTTTGAACTCTTATTAGTTTTTTATTTATTTTATTTTAATTTTTAAATGTTTATTTATTTTTGAGAGACAGTGAGATAGAGCACAAGCTGGAGAGGGGCAAAGAGAGACGGAGACACAGAATCCAGAGCAGGTTCTAGGCTTTGAGCTATCTGCACAGAGCCTGATTTGGGGCTGGAAATCACAAATTGTGACATCATGACCTGAGCTAAGTCAGATGCTTAACCAACTGAGCCACTCAGTTGCCCCTATCTTTGGGCTTTTAAAATTAGATTTGAATTACAAATGTATGGGTAAATATTAATAGAATAAAAATAGAAAACAGAACTTTCAAATCTGTAGAGGAGGGAAAAGTGGAATAATAAGAACTCAATTATTCCAATACAAGGCAATAAGGAAAACAAAGAAAAGGAAAAGCATGGTAAATAGGAAGCATAAGCTAAAATGTTGGAAATAAGTCTGAATTTCCAATAGAAAAGCATGAATCAGCCTTTTCTCCTTTACTAGAAAGAATTACGTAATATTTGGCATTGCCATTCAAATTAGGCTATCACATGAGAAAAGTTATCTTCTAAGCACGACGACTGCCTTAAGCAAGGACCTTCCTACTTCCTTCCTTTATCTCCTTCTTGAGCATCATCACTGTGGGGAGTGAAGACTGGAAAAGAAATGTGAGGAACTCCCATGCCTTCCAGCTTCTGGAGGAGAGAAGGAGAAGGAAAAGATAAAAGGAGGAAAGAGTGACATCATCAGGTGTCTGCTCTATCTAGTATTGGCCAGAGAAGAGGAAGTGTTGGCACAGTAAGGGGAGAGGAAGGTTCTTGCCTAAACCTACCCGGTAAGTTTTTGGTTTCAGTAGGAGGCGTCAATCTTAGCACTCAGGAGAAAGGCAGGAGTAGCTTTAGGCTAAATAAACCACATTTTCTCTGCAAGAAAAGTTAAGAGTGTAAGATGAATTTCACACTCCTAGTTTATGATTCATCAAGTAAAAGTTTAAAGTGAGACTTAAAATATTTTCAAGTATATATTTTTAATTTTTAAAATACAGCTTACAGACTTGAACAGTGCTCATGGTATTCCTTTTCCTTTTACATCTGAATTCCTTTACTTCTACAGAAATCAAAAATTAGGTAAATTATTAAAGATCTGCCCTCTGGTTTTTAAAATACTTTAAAATTTGCTTTGAAGAAAAAGCTAGAAAATGTTTTACAAAGGATTGTGAAGTAATCTAAGTTCTAGCTTGCACTCTTTTACATAACTCTGCTTCTGATCATAGTGTAAAGATTAATGCAGTGAAATTAAATACTAGAAGGCATATTAAAGAGAATGCTGCAAACATTTTAATTTTGACTCTTAATTTTGGCATTTTTTAATATAAAGAGAAACACTTTAAATTGTTTTCTCTCTTTGTTAAATAAAAGAATAAATTACCATATTTAGGTCTAATGACTTAATAATTGAATATCATTTATTTTCATTATTACCTACTACTTGTTACTATTGTGGAGGCTAATTCTTACTATAACTAAAATATTATAGCAAATGTATTCCACTCTATAGTAAAATAAGATAATTATTTCTATCTCCTCAACTAGGAAACCATTCTCTTCTGGTTTTATAACATATTTTTTTAAACATCTCTCCCATAATGCAAATTTTACAAAGGTTTTTTTTATGTCATATTATTATACTTATTCATGATAAATTGTCATTTCATGAAAATGTAAGGAAAATAAAGTTACCTACAATTCAACCACCTAAATAAAATCATGGTAAGCAATCTGTTAAACAGCCTTTCATATAGTCTTACATGTACATATGAAATTTTGTAGTGAAAGTAAAATTATCCTACACATTTGAAAGCTTATTTTTCTAACTTTGTATTTTTTTAATATCTTATCAATAAATAAATATACATCTCAAATATCCTATAATTTTCCCCTTAGGATAAATTATTCACAATGAGATTGGTCAGCCAATGTGTTATTTTTATATATTTGACTTTCATACTTTTGGTATGGTTTTTACTCATTTTTATAGGTTTCTGATATATTTTGATTTATATAAATTATGAGAATAGGTTCTCATGTGGTGACTCAGCTATTAAGATTCTAAATATACCCAGAGGTCCAAAAACCTACATTTTAAGGTCCTTTCTGTTATTGTTGATTTGCATTTTCTTTTTATTAAAACTAAGGTTGAGCATCATATTGTATGTTGAGAGGCTATATAAACTCCCTAATCTTCCTCAGTTTCTTAATTACTGTTCACATCCTTTGCCCATTTACACTGGATTGTTGGCCATTTTTCCCTTTTTAATAAAAATTATATATATATGATGTACAACATGATAAATTGATATAAACATACATAGTGAAATGATTAGTACAGCAAAGTTAATTATTATACTCACCTATTTTTTGTTATGAGAACATCTAAAACCTGTTCTGTGATCAAATTTCCAAGATTCAATACATTATTTACTATAATCATCATGATTTACATTAGATCTCTAGATTTATTCATCCTACATAACTGCATCTTTGTACCCTCTGATCAGCACCTCCCCATCTTCCCCACCCTGGTAACCACCATTATGCATTCTACTTCTATATATTCGACTTTTTAAGATTCTGCTCAAAGTGAGATCATGCAGTTTTTTCCTTTTGTGTCTAGGGCCCATTCTCTTTTTTCCCCATAGTTGTAGGATTTATGTTTATTTTAGCAGGTGGTGCTGGGAGAACTGGACAGCAACATGCAGAAGAATGAAACGAGACCACTCTCTTATACCATACACAAAAATTAACTCAAAATGGCTGAAGGACCTGAATGTGAGACAGGAAACCATCAAAACCCTTGAGGAGAAAGTAGGAAAAAAACTCCTAGACCTCCACCGCAGCAATTTCCTACTCGACACATCCCCAAAGGTAAGGGAAATGAAAGCAAAACTGAACTCTTGGGACTTCATCAAGATAAAAAGCTTCTGCAAGGCAAAGGAAACAATCAAGAAAACTAATAGGCAACTGACAGAATGGGAAAAGATAGTTGCAAATGACATATCAGATAAAGGGCTAGTATCTTAAATATACAAGGAACTTACCA
>NC_043705.1:82305855-82325937 GCF_006229205.1 Suricata suricatta | reverse complement strand
TCCAAAGAGGACATCCAGATGGCCTATAGGCACATGGAACAATGTTCAACATCACTCATCATCAGGGAAACACAAATCAAAACCACACTGAGATACCACCTCATGCCAGTCAGAGTGGCTAAAATGAACAAATCAAGAGACTACAGATGCTGACGAGGGTGTGGAGAGACGGGTACCCTCCTACACTGTTGGTGGGAATGTAAACTGGTGCAGCCGCTCTGGAAAACAGTGTGGAAGTTCCTCAAAAAACTATCCATAGAACTCCCTTATGACCCAGCAATAGCACTGCTAGGGATTTACCCAAGGGCTACAGAAGTGCTGATGCATAGGAGCACATGTACCCCAATGTTCACAGTAGCACTGTCAACAGTAGCCAAAACATGGAAAAAGCTTAAATGTCCATCACTTGATGAGTGGATCAAGAAGATGTGGTATATATACACAAAGGAGTACTACATGGCAATGAGAAAGAATGGCATATGGCCATCTGTAGGAAAGTGGATGGACCTTGAGGGTGTCATGCTAAATGAAATAAGTCAGGCAGAGAAAGACAGAAACCATATGTTTGCACTCATAGGTCTAACAGGAAAACAGGAGAAACCTAATGGAGGACCAGGGGGAGGGGAAGAGGGAAAGAGCATTGGGGAGAGAGAGGGATGCAAAACTTGAGAGACTATTGAATGCTGAAAATGAACTGAGGGTTGAAGGGTAAGAAGGAGGGGGGAAAAGAGGTGGTGGTGATGGAGAAGGGCACTTATGGGGAAGAGCACTGGGTGCTCTTTAAAAATAAATAAATAAATTTTTATTTAAATTCCAGTTAGTTAACATGCAGTGTAATATTAATTTCAAGTGTAGAATTCAGTGATTCAACACTTACATACACCAAGTGCTCATCACTACAAGCACCCGCCTTAACCCATCACCCATTTAGCCCATCCCCCTGTCCATCTTCCTTCCAGTAATTCTCAGTTTGTTTTTGATAGTTAGAGGTCTGTTACCTGGTATGCCTCTCTCTTTTTCTTTTCTCATATGTTCATCTATTTTGTTTCTTAAATTCCACATTTGAGTGGAATTATATGGTATCTGTCTGACTTATTTCACTTAGCATTATACTCTCAAGCTCCATCCATGTTGTTGCAAATGGCAAGATTTCATTCTTCTTTTTTCTTATGGCTGAGTAATATTATATTGTGTCTATATACCACATCTTCTTTATCCATTCATCAGTCAGTGGACATCTGAATTCTTTCCATAATTTGGTTATTGTGGATAATGCTGCTATAAACATTGGGGTGCAATTTCCCTCTGCATTAATGTTTTTGTATTCTTTGGGTAAATACCCAGTAGTACAATTGCTGAATCATAGGGTAGTTCTATTCTTAACTTTTTGAGGAACCTCCATACTGTTTTTCAGAGTGGTTGAACCAGTTTGCATTCCCATCAACAGTGTAAGAGGATTCCTCTTTCTTCCCATCCTCACTAACACCTGTTGTTTCCTATGTTGTTCATTTTAGCCATTCTGACTGGTGTGAAGTGATATGTCATTTCAGTTTTGATTTGTATTTCCATGATGATGAGTGATGCTGAGCATATTTTCTTGTGTCTGTTAGCCACATTTGAATGTCTTCTTTGGAAAAATGTCTATTCATGTCTTCTACCCATTTTTTAAATTGGATTATTCATTTTTGGTGTGTTTATGTTTTATAAGTTCTTTATATATTTTTGGATACTAACCTTTTATCAGTTGTGTCATTAGCAAATATATTCTCCCATTCAATAGGCTGACTTTTAGTTTTGTTAATGGATGTCTCCTTTATTGTGTCAAAGATTTTTATCTTGGTGAAGTCCCAATAGATTATTTTTGCTTTTGTTTCCCTTGCCTCAACAGATCTATCTATTAAGAAGTTGCTATGGCCAAGGCCAAAGAGGTTACTGCCTGTGTTCTCCTTTAGGAATTTTGATGGTTTCCTATCTTACATTTAGGTCTTTCATCCATTTGGAATTTATTTTTGTGTATGGTGTAAGAAAGTGGTCCAGGTTCATTCTTTTGCACATTGCTATCCAGTTTTCCCAACACCATTTGTTGAAGAGATTTTCTTTTTTCCATTGGATATTCTTTCCTGCTTTGTCAAAGATTTGTTGACCATATAGTTGTGGGTTAATTTTTATGTCCACTTCTACAGATCTGTGGGTCTGTTTTTGTGCCAGTACCATACTGTCTTAATCACTATAATTTTGTAATATAGCTTGAAGTCTGGGATTGGGATGTCTCCAAGCTTTGCTTTTCTTTTTCAAAATTGCTTTGGGTATTCAAGGTCTTTTGTGGTTCCACACAAATTATAGAACTGTTTCTTCATTCTAGGTCTGTGAAAAATGCTGGTGGTAATTTGATGAGGACTGCATTAAATGTGTAGATTGCTTTGGGTAGTATAGACATTTTAATAATATTTGCTCTTCCAATCCATGAACATGGAATGTCTTTCCATTTCTTTGTGTCATCTTCATTTACTCCATCAGTGTTTTCTGAATACAGATCTTTTATCTCTTTGGTTAGGTTTATTCCTAGGAATTTTATGGGTTTTAGTGCAATTATAAATGGGATCCATTCTTTGATTTCCCCCTGCTGCTTCATTGTTGGTATATAGAAATGTCAGATTTTTTACATTGATTTTATATCCTGTGACTTTACTGAGTCCATTTATCAGTTCTAGTCTTTTCTGGTGGAGTCTTTTGGGTTTTCTATATAGAGTATCATCTCATCTGCAAATAGTGAGTGACTCTTTCCTTACTGATTTGGATGCCATTTATTTCGTTTTGTTGTCTGATTACTGAAGCTAGGATTTATAGTACTATGTTAAATAACAATGGTGAGAATGGACATCCCTGTCTTATTCCTGACCATCTAGGGCCAATTCTTATACATAAATTTTAAATGTATACATTACTCAACACATTTTATTTTTTGTTTATCTACAAGTAATTAACTGGGCAAATTCTAATAATTCTGAAGATATAAAACTCAATCCTAGGAATTTTAAAATTACTTTTAATTTTAAAAAATGATATTGTGGCTGACTGCCATTGCCTAACCAATACCCATTTCCTCTTTCTTAATTGAATAATCCTATCTTTGTTCAAAGTATCAATGTGTCCAGTGAAAAACACTCAGTCTCTCAGCCTCCCTTGCAGATGGGATAAGTGTTAACTCTTCTTGTCACTCAGTTATAAAAACAGAAGTCCTCTTGTCCTGACATTTAAAGCAACAAAGCCAGAACATTTCCATTCCTCAAATGAACTAATTTCCTGACTGAAAACTGAAATCAGCCATGTTTTATGCTCATCTGGTTATCACTTCACCTTGCCACTTGTATAGGAAATGGTCAGCTAACCCATACTGAACCACTGTAATATCCCAAACAGACTTATCTACCAGACTATATAGGTAACCTAAAAGTATAAATACATCCTAAGAAATGTATGGCAAAGAAATCTGTGATGAGCAGAAGTAAACATGCACAGCCTAAGGCATTAATGCTTAATTTTAAAAGAGCTATTTTCAGTCCAAGTAAATCAAGTTTATGGGCTTTATTTATTTATACCCAACAATTAACAACTCTCAGTTTCCTCTGTGTTAAGCATTGTGCAAGATACCATGGATTATATTCAGCAGCTTAAGTCATGGCCACTGCCCTCAAAAAGACTGTAGTTTACTCTAGGTGGTAAGATTAACAGTCATGAATTATGGTCAGTAATAGTATATAATATAAAAAATAGTATATAATTTATCTAATACGGTGTCCAGTATTGACCATAAATATTGGGGTTTTGAAATATGAAGAAGAAAGGCTAAGAGAATGGGGAATGTTTATGGTATAGTCCTTCATCTAAAGTATGAAGAACAGAGTTTGGATAGACCAGGAGCAATGTAAAAAGTATTGGGAAGTTAGAAATGGAACCCAGAATAAAGACACTTAAGATGGGAAAGAGCCTAACATGTTTGTTTGGAACAGTAGAGATTAACCTAGAGAAAAATAAGCAAATACAGAGAAATGATTGAATTGGGTTTGGAAAGGAAGGGTGGGACCAGATTCCAGAGGATGTCAGAAAATAGGCAGTTAAAATTCTAGACAGCATGAAGAACATATAAGTTTTGAAAACAAAAGGACATTGAGGGTAAAAAGTGTGACACAAAAGGAAGAAGCTTAATGAGAAAAGTAGACCAAGAAGTTTAAGAAAAAACAATGCGAGGTGTCTGGGTGACTCAGTTGGTAAAGTTCCGGACTTCAGCTCAGGTCATGATCTCATGGTTCGTGGGTTCAGGCCCCATGTTGGACTCCATGCTGACAGCTCAAAGCCTTGAACCTGCTTCAGATTCTGTGTCTCTCTCTCTCTCTACCCCAACCCCACTTGCACTCTGTCTCTCCCACACAAATAAACATAAAAAAAAAATGTTTTTAAAGAAAAAACAATGCATACTTTCTTCAGGTAATTATGCCATTGATTTATTCACTCATTCACTCACTGATCTATCATACAATAAATAACTGATAAGCACCTATTAAGTCCCAGGGACTAAACTAGGTTCTGGACTTATAATCTCAAAAATGAAACAAAACCAAATTAAACCATGCAATTAGGTTACACAGACTGTAGTGAGAGGACCTCCAAATTTATTAGAGTCTTCTTTTTGAGTAGGGACTCTTAAAAGAGCCTAAAATCGTGCAGTGAGAATATTCACTCAGAGAACATTCAATATTGTTCTGGAAGTGCTAGCTGATACAATTAGATACCAGAAAGGCAAGATATAAGCAATGGAAAGGAGAAGGCAATTATATTATTTGTAGGTGATAATGTTTTATTTCTAGAAACTGAAATATGAGAATCTAATATTCTGGGTGGTTACAAAACTAATACTGAAAACCACCAGCCTTTTCATATATAAGAAATAGCTCATTATAAAATATAATACATGGAAAAAACATCAGTTAAAATTAAGAAATAAATTTAAAACTGCATAAAGTCTATAGGAAAAAAAGTATAAAGCCTGCTAAAAAATATAAAAGAAGCTTTAATGGACAGAAAGACATACCTGTTTTTGGTAGAAGAGTAAAAATTATAAAAGTGTCTTTTTTAAATCAGCTTGTAAATTTAACATGTTCATGACAGTGCCTAGTATCCAGTAAGAACTATGAAAGTGCCAGATAGACAGATTAAATAAAGATGCAATGTTTTTATGGTGGGGTTAGGGGTCAGACAAGGCTCTTAGTTTACATGAAGAAAAAAAAAGCCAAGAAAATTCTGAAAAATAAGCTGTAATTAATTAAAAGTTTGATGCTGGCATAGGTTGAGTAAACCAAATAAAGAATCCATAAATAGACCCAAATATCTTTGGGAATTTAGTATATGACAAATGTGGCATTTCAAATCAGTGAGGAAATATGGATTACTTAAGAGTTAAGAATATAACACAAGAATGAACAACAGAAATGAATTAGGTTGACCCCACCACATCTATGCTCTGTATCCATGCCTCTTTTGGACACTTTTTTAAATTTTTAAAAATTTTTTAAATTTATTTCTGAGAGACAGAGAGAGGCAGCACGAGGAGGGGAGGGTCAGAGAGAGAGGGAGACACAGAATCTGAAACAGGCTCCAGGCTCTGAGCTAGCTGTCAGCACAGAGCCTGACGTGGGGCTCAAACCCACGAACTGCAAGATCATGACCTGAGCCGAAGCCGGACGCTTAACCGACTGAGCCTCCCGGGGCCCCTCTTTTGGACATTAAAGGTCAACTTATGCAAAAGAAAGAGAGAGAGGGAAAGAGAGAAGAACGAAATGAAGAAATAGGTTGTTGCAAGCTGACCTAAGTAATTGAGCTATCTGCATTTAGGTTTCACTATCTAAAAGTAGCCACAGACATATCTGGAATGATTCACAAATGGGCTGTGGCTACAGTGGTTGCCTATTAAGAGAGAAACAAGAGGTTGGTGGTGATGGACACAGACTTACTTTTACTGTGTACCTTTGTTCTTCTTTTTTTTTTTTTATTACATATTATCTATTACCCCTTCAAAGGAATAAGGGAGGGAAAACAGGAAGGAAGAAAAAGATGGAAGAAACGTTGATTTTTGAGTTTTATCAAAAGTCAACACTAAGATCTTTTAATTTTCCTAACAGCTGAAATATTTACTCTTCTAGCATCATTCACAGTATAAGTTTTAGATTGAGTGGTAAAATAAAAATATAGTTAGCCCTTTTACCCTTAAAGTCAAATGGGACTCTCTCTTGTGAATCAATAAATGTAAACACAAATATACATAAGAATGCTTCATTTATGATTAATTTGGTTCTTTTTTGTTCTGTGTTGGAGACCAATGCACAGACGATTGCTATGAATGGACATAGGACTTCCATTTAGAAAGTGCATTACTTTAATGATTTTGGTGAAAAGAAAAGCTAATCATTTCATAAACAATTTTTTCTGAGTAGAAAGTAGCTCCTGGAATGGAGAATTCACTTTATTTATTTATTTATTTATTATGTATGCATGTATGTATGTATTTATTTTTCTGGGAATACAGGCACTGTGTGTGCTGGGAATTTATTGTAGAGTGCCATATATAATCATGAAATGAGATTTATTTTCCTTGACATAAAATGACAGCAATTTGCTCTGTTGCCATGTTCTGGTTTTTTTCTGGGTATGATTTAATCTTATTTCAAATCTAAGCAAGTTGCTTATATTGAGAATAAGTGGATTAAAATAGTTAATGAGAACTGAATAGAAAAACTTGCACCTCCTTTTGGATCCAAACTATTCTATTAGAGCACAGTACAGTATGATGGAAAATTCTCTATCAATACAGCCTTTAAAGAGTTCCTTCTCTCAGTCTACATTTTGCTATGTACAAATTAATTAAAACAGTAATTGGGATGCCTGGGTGTTTCAGTCAGTTGAGCATCTGACTCAATTTCAGCTCATGTCATGGTCTCCTGGCTGTGGGATTGAGCCCTGTGAGCTGGGTGTAGAGCCTGCTTCAGATTCTCTCTCTCCCTCTCTCTCTCTGCCCTCCCCCAACTTGCATGCTCTGTTTCTCAAAAAATAAAAGGTAAAATAAAATAAAGTTGGGACACCTGGGTGGTTCAGTCGGTTGAGCTTCAGACTTTGGCTTGGGTCATGATCTTATAGTTCATGGGTTCAAGCCTCACATCAGGCTCCATACTGACAGCTCAGAGCTTGGAACCTGTTTCAGATTCTGTGTCTCCCTCACTCTCTGCCCCTCCCCAGCTCACACTCTGTTTCTCTCTCACTATCTCTCGAAAATTAACATAAATAAAATAAAATAAAATAGTAATCTAGTGAGAACCTACAACAGCTTACCATGGGCAAGAGCTCTCACTAACAGAATGAGCAGGTCATAAGTATTCTCTCAAAGAATATCCAAATTAGTGAGAGATAGATGAATAAAATAACACAATACCATGGGAAGGTTACCATTTGAAGGGGATATCTGAATATATGCATTTATCTTTACAACCAATTACAATTGCCCTGAAACAACAGTGAAGGATAAAATAAAATTTAATTTAAAAACTTAAAGGTATAGACCCATTTGGGAGGATAGAACAGAAGAAAAATTTATGGCAATAGAATTGAAAAAGACGAAACCCAGATGGATGAATACTGAAATTTTGCAGACCCAAATACCATAAAACTTCAGATGCCTCCAAAGGTCCCTTGCTGTTCAACACTGAGAAGCCCCTATTCAATCTGTCAGGACTACATGCTGAAAAGCCAATAAGGCACAGGCAACTCATATTCCCCATTAGACAGAATTCTTTTGACATTTAGCTTAATATTTTTTCAAATTCCATTAAAATATTTTAATGATGATATATATCTTTTGGGGATGGATAGGCACATAAAAACTAACATAATAATTGGCAGCAAAAGACGTTTACAGGACTCATTCCAAGTTCATAACATCTTTGCCTATTAACAGAATCAAGGCATACATTTTATAAACTGTATTTCAAATGAATCTTGCAAAATCTTAAGATTAAATAATACCTCATCTGCCCATGGCACCCAGAACTAATTGGGGAAAATAAAAGGTCAAAATGCAATTGTGAAAATAAAATCACCAAAGTTTGTGTGGAAACCAGACATACTCATGGCTCATGTGAGTATGAAACTGTCTCCCTCATAAAATGTTCATGAGCAGGCCTTCTGGTTATATAAAATGATAGGCCTGAATTAGCACAGGATATGAATAGGTAAATTGAAAACAGAACAGGGAGTCCGTACATTCCAAATTTGACTCCTCCTTGCCCATATTCTTAGTTGTAAATAAGTAACCACAAAACTGGCCTAAGCAAGCTGCAATCAATCAATCAATCACAGCCCTGGCTCCTAGCCTACTGTGAAAGCCAGCTAATCCCTACCTTTCATGTCTCCCCAAATTCTGTAAAGCTAGCTAGTTTTTTTTAATGTTATTGTTGTTGTTTTATTTTTTAGGTTTATTTATTTATTTATTTATTTATTTATTTATTTATTTATTTTTGAGAGACAGAGAAAAACAGATCATGAGCAGGGGAGGGGCAGAGAGAAAGGGACACATAAAATCAGAAGCAGGCTCCAGGCTCTGAGCTGTCAGCACAGAGGCTGACCTGTCAGCACAGAGCTTGACATGGGGCTCAAACCCACGGACTGTGAGATCATGACCTGAGCCGAAGTCAGATGCTCAACTGACTGAGCCACCCAAGTGCCCCATGTTTGCTGTTCTTATTGTTTTTCAGAAAGACTGTGGCCTAAAAACATTTTTCTATCTTCCTTAACAAATAATACATTTAACTTAGCTTCAGACATGTTTATGGTGATCTCTTCCTACTTTCCACATTCTACTCTATTTGACAGAAAGTCTGGAAATAGCACTAAATTGACACTTAGAATTAGTATGTCTTAAAAGTGGATATCAAAAAGCCAAAAAAGTTGGACTTTTTAATACATACTGTTTAAAGAACTTGAAGCCATAGAGAAAAGAATAAAATTATATCCCTACCTCCAACTAAACACCTGAGTAAATTCCAAGTAAGTCAAATATATAAATGTAAAACATAAAAATATAAGTATATGGAACAATTCCTTTATAACCCTGGACTTGGAAAGGTCTTTCTATGACTCAACAAGCCATAAGGAACAACTAAATTAAAATAAACAACTACTAACTGGTAAATATATACCACAGATAAAACCCCAAACAAATATTTTATTTATCCCAAGAGCCAATCTCTCTGACTATAGATGTTTCTTAATATAAATAAGAAAAAGGTAAACAAATTTGTAGAAGATAGGTAAAAAGCAACAATAGAGTTCATAGAAAAATAAATACAAATGTTTATTATACATATCAAAATTGTTTAATCTGACTCATAAATGGAGAAATGTAAATTAAGACTACACTAAAATATAATTCCTCATTTAATATATTGTCAATTATCCAAACTTGGCAACACATTCTGGAGACAAAGCTATGGGCAAAGTCACTCTACTAGTAGCTTAGGAGTAAGAACCTGTACAATCCATCTTGAAAGAAATCTGATAATATTTGTTAAACTCATAAATGTATCTACCCTTTGACTTAAGTTACATTTCAAAGAATTAATCCTGCAACCAAAATAGTACATATACCAAATAAAATATCTATAAGATTTTTCATTTTAATACAGTTATAATAACAAATTATTGGAAGTAATCCAAGTATCCATCAGAAGGGGATTGGTTAAAGAAACTATGATACATTCATAGAAAGAAATACTATTCAATACTATATCAGTGCTCAGGTGAAAAGAGCTCAAGGCTCTATTGTTAAGTTTAAAAAAAGCAAAATTTGGGGGGCCTGGGTGGCTCAGTTGGATTAAGCATCTGATTCTTGATTTGGCTCAGGTCAGATCTCATGGTTCATGATTTGAGCCCTACATCAAGCTCCTCTCTGACTGTGTGGATCCTGGTCGGGGCTCTCTCCTGTTTTCTGCCCCACTCCCACTCGCACGCTTGTGCATTCTCCCTCTGTCTCTCTCTCAAAATAAATAAAATAAACTTAAAAAAAAAAGGAAAATTCATAGCTCTACACTTATGCTAACATTTGTATTCAATAGAGTGAAATAAAAATACACATATTAAAGACTTTTTTATAAGGAAAGAGTGAGTGTGGGAGTGGTGGAGAGGGGCAGAAAGAGTGAGAGAGAGAGAGAGAGAGAGGGAGGGAGAGAGAGAGAATCTTAAGCAGGCTCCATGACCAAAATGGAGCCCAACATGGGGCTCAATCCCATGACCCTGATATCATGATCTGAGCTGAAATCAAGAGCTGGACACTCAACCAACTGAGCCATCCAGGAGTCCCCAAAATATACATATTTATATTTGCTTGTGTTTGCATTAAAAAAAAATCCACGGGGAAGATTGCACAAGAAACTAGTGAGATAGAGGAGAGCGGGAATGTGAAAGCGAATGGGGCTGGGAGTGGAACAATCATCTTCAGGGTATACTTTTTTGTACTGCTTTGGTTTTTGAGTCATATGAATATTCAAAAATAATTCAATGTTTTAAAAATACAGAAACCTATGCATTTGTACCTAGAGCTATTACTATACCTTCTATTATTGGTGATCCATACCATAATAAAAATATAACAATACATTCTCTGAGCTGTCAAAAAAATATGCAGAATGCTTACATTACCAACACTGGATCTAACCACACACATCTCAGAACATGGATGGAAAAGCCCCTATGATACAAGAACCTCCCACCTGAGAAAATACTTAGAAAAGTGTAAGTTCTTGCTGTATAAACCCCACATGATTGACATTTTTTCTGCCTTCTCACATTAGTAACACAAAGTGGGGATTTCTGTCTTCTTTTAGCAACTACTGTTCTTGGACTACTGCTGTGTGTAACGGCACTGTGTTCCCTGACCAAGCACTGATAGCCATACCTTGGTCTATGCTAAAATTATGACCTTAATAGATTCTAATGACACTTTGATTCCAAAAACTTGCAGTTTTAGAAAAGAAAATATGATACTCTCAATAACCCCTGCTTACTCATGCATGCCATGAGGCTGGTTGCGCTTATGCTAGGTAAATCATCTTGCCCATGCTAAGTGTCATCTTCCCAAATGAAAAGTCTGCCGTATTTGTAATTGAAGCACATTAAAATTGGGGATGCAATGATGTCTTCATATGGGTTTGAGAGCTCTTCGAGACAGATAAAGAATCTTAACCTTTTAGAACATGACTGCTTTCTCAAACCTGCTACAGCTGAGATGGTGGCCATTAGAGCTAGGTTCCTAAAAAATTGCATGAGAATTTCCAGGAAGAGTTTTGCATTTTCAGTGGCAAAGATTGCTATGCCTATATACCTGAAAAATCAGAATTTACCACTCATGTATCAAACTACACACAAAAGGAAATAAAATATTGCCAAATTATACTACTGGGCAAGCTAGGACCTATTTACATGGACTGACAGCCTTTCAGAGAATTCACGAATAAAAATTATGTATTTTACTGATTTGGGGCATAGTGATTTATTCATTTAGGATAAAAATACATATAAATGTTTCATAACATGTAACCTTAAGGAAGTTTACCAAAGCCCTTTCACCTTATCTATAAGCAAACAGTGCATACTTTGGATGACATTTAGGATGATTCTAAGAAATGAAATCTGAAGAGTAAGAAGTAAGGAGTCTCATGCTAGACAGTATTTCCAGTGTACCATTCAGAGAGGGGGACTTCAAAAAGAATGGAGGTTCTTTCAAAAGCTAAGAATAGAACTACCCTATGATCCAGCAATAGCACTACTGAGTATTTACCCAAAGAATATAAAAATACTAATTCAAAGGGATAAATGCACCCTTATGTTCATAGCAGCATTATTTAGAATTGCCAAATTATGGGAGCAGCCCAAGTGTCCATGGATTAATGGATGGATAAAGAAGATGTGGTATATATATAATGAAATATTATTCAGCCATAAAAAGAATGAAATCTTGCATTTACAATGACATGGATGAAGCTAGAGAGTATAATGCTAAGCAAAGTAAGTCAGAGAAAGACAAGCACCATATAATATCACTCACATGTGGAATTTAAGAAAAAGAAAAATGAGCAAAGGGAAAGAGAGAGAGAGAAACCAAGAAACAAATTCTTTTTTTTTTAATTATTTATTTTTGATACAGAGAGAGACAGAGCATGAGAGGGGGACGGGCAGAGAGAGAAGGAGACACAGAACCGGAAGCAGGCTCCAGGCTCTGAGCTGGCTGTCAGCACAGAGCCTGATGCGGAGCTCGAACCCACGAACGTGAGATCTGACCTGAGCCGAAGTCGGAGGCTTAACCGACTGAGCCACTCAGGCGCCCCAAGAAACAAATTCTTAATAAAGAACTGATGGTTACCAGAGGGGAGGTGGGTGTGGGGATGGGTTAAACAGGCGATGGGGTTTAAGGAGTGTACTTGTCATGATGAGCACTGTATGGATGTGTGGAATCAGTATATTGTACATGTGAAACTATATTATACTGTATGGTAACTAACTAGAATTAAAATAAAAACTTAAAAAAAAAGAGTTCATGAAAAGAAGGAAAAGAACTAAAGTGGGAGGTGGTACTGCAACCAGTAAGTAAATAATTTTAACAAACAGATGTTAAAAGATGGCCAAAAAACATAAATAAGCATTTCATGGAAGGTGAAATATGGATGTCCAATGAAGACTTTAAAAGATATTCAATGTCATTAGTAATAAATTAAATGCAAATTAAACTCACAATGAAACATTTCATACCTCACAATTGGGCAAACATTTAAGAATGACAATGAAAAGGTTGGCAGAGATGAGGTCTAACAGGGCCCATCATGCCTGTTAATGGGAACATCAACTGTTTGTCATTACATTGTACATCTGGACAAGTACGTTCTCTGTTTCGTTAACTCTTATCCAAGGCACAGAACAGTTACACATGAACCATTTCCACAACAGCAGAGCTGGAAACATACCAATATTCACGAAAATGGCTGGATAAATTTGGTTTTATTTATTTATTTAATTTTTTAGGGAGAGAAAGCATGCAAGCAGGGGAGCGGCAGAGAAACAGCCCAGGATAGAGGATCTGAGGCAGTCTGTGCAATGAGAGCAGAGAGCCAGATGCAGGGCTCAAACTCACGAACCGTGAGATGATGACCCAAGCCAAAGTCAGACACAACCAACTGAGTCACCCAGGTGCCCCTAAATTTGGTTATATTTAAATTATGAATTAGTAAATAGTAAAAATAAATCAATTGCATACATCAACATGAATGTACCTTTGATGTACTAACACAAAATATAAAAAGTACATCCTAAAGGGCAATGATGTGATTCTACTTATATAAAAGGCCATATAAGTAAAGCTAAAGTATCATATAGGAACACACATGCATGTGAAAATCTTGAATGAAAGCAAGGGAACATCATAGGTTGAGATACACAGAGGAAGTACAATGTTCTATTTCTGAAGCTGGGTGGTGAGGACATGGATATTTGTCTCACTATTATTCTTTACACTAACCATTTATTAACCTGTGCACCTTTCTTTCTGCAATATATTTATCAATAAATGTGGTGCCATAAAAGAAAGAAAAAAATGGAAGGTATAAAAAAAGTTCCCAACCAAACTACCAGAAGTGAATAACAAAATACCTGAAATGAGAATTTCACTGGATATCAGGGTTAACAGCTGACTAGACACTGAAGAATTAAAGAAATGTTAAAATGCAGCAATTTATCAAGAGACCATAATGATCCTAAATGTGTATGTACCTAATAACAGAGATTCTAAATACAAGAAGCAAAACCGAACCTAAAAGGGAAATGGGCAAATTCACAACAGTTAGAAATTTTAATGCCCTCCTCTCAATAGTTTATAGAACAAGAAGAAAGCATCAATATGAATATAGCATATTTGAAAAACATTATAAACCAACATGACACAACAAAGGAATCAACTAAATGAAACAGCACCATAATATCAAAATGGAATAAAGATGTTTTGAGACTTTCAAAGTCTCACATGTGTATCTCCATACTGACCCTTTCTTAGGAATCTGCAAGAGATATTCCATTAAAAGACAATAAACTAAGAAAGAAAACATGGGATACATAAAATAGAAAATCCAACACAGTGAGTGGAAAGGGAATCTACAGAATGACAGTGAACCTAGAATGACAGCTGAGCTAGAAGCTTAGAGAGAAATCACTTCAAATTTTGCCAAGATAATAGTTGGCCTGAAGAGAGGGAAACAAAAAGAGATGAAATTCATAGAAATATCTATTAAGTTTGAATTACTGACAGAAATTTCTAAGTTAAAGAGTGTGCAGATGATTTAGTGATAGCTACATAGAAAACTAAGGAAACTAGAAAAAAAAAAGAACTTTCCTCTCTTCTCCAAGGGAAACAAAAATTTTATATTGCTTAGCTGTCAGCCATATTGTACCACTGTGTTATATCTACATCAGAAGGAATGTTAAAGATCTCTGTGTGTGTGGATGTGTGTGTGTTTATTTGGTGAGCTGAGGAGGGAGTGGAGAGAAAGCACTAAAGTCTTATTTTCCACAGAAAGAAGACTTTAAGAAATGGCAGCATAAGCAGTAGAAGTTCATCATTGGGGGATATAAGTTAGAACTAAGTGAGTACAGGGCTGCCTGTGTGGCTCATTGGTTAAGGGTCCAGCTCTTGGTTTTGGCTCAGCCATGATCTCATGGTTTGTGGGACTGAGTCCCATGTTGGATCCTGCACGGCAGCACAGAGTCTGATTAGGATTCTCTCTCTCTCCTTCTCTCTCTCTCTCTCTCTCTCTCTCTCTCTCTGCCCTTTCTCTGCTTGCGCTCTCTCTCTCAAAATAAATAAATAAACTTTAAAAAAAAAGAACTAGGTGGGGACACCAATAGAGTTGAAAGTAGTTGAGTTTGGGCAGTGGAACATTATTTTTCATGAAAAGCTTGTACAAATGTTCAAGCCATATATATGTAGAACCTTAATGAAATTTTTAAAAATGTAAATAATGGATATAGTTTGTGAGAAACTCCAGGAAAAGGAGGTTCAGGTAAATTTAAAAAAAAGAAAAAGGTTGGGGTTCGTCCGTAGTTAGGCAGGTCCCTCACTGTAATCAACCTAAAGTCAGCCCTCAACACAAGGATTTGTTTTGGAGGAAAATCTGGAAAGAGAGGTGTTTCAGAAATCAAGAGAATATTTTCAAAAAAAGAGGAAGTAGAAGACTGTAGCACACGCCACACACACACACACACACACACACACACACACACACACACACATCAGCCGGGACAGAAAAACTGTCCTGAATTTCATGATAACAAAGTAAAGGATGGCTGTGGTGAGGGCAACGGCGACCTTGCTGCGGGTGAGGTGGTCTCGGTGTTCCAGCAAACTGGAAGAAAGGAACGGAGATCGTATGCACACTCTTTACTGGCCTGGACACAGGTCAGGGGAGAGACTGGTTACTCCAACCCTTTCGAGGGCTGATTTTGAACTAGGATTAGTTATCTTTTTTTTTTCTCTTAAGACACAAAGATTAAGTTTGAAATAAGGATGGCACTTAAATAAGTGCTGGCATTTAAATAAGGCCTTCTAGAAACTGTACTGGCATTTAAATAAGGCCTTCTAGAAACTGTACTCATCACCACCACACGTTCTAGGACAATGTACAGCTACTGTGTTCATTTCTGTATGGCCTAGGTCTCCTCAAAGCAAACACGTAGGGAATCTCAAGAAATGGCTGAAATCATTCAATTGTGTAATATTCAAAATGAGGAGGATTAACTCAATTCAATCATGGTATGGATGCTCAAGTGAACCAGGGAGCTTAGGTGAACTGCCCAAAACCAAGTTACTAACAGTTACTAAGCCCAAGGATTCAAAGTATAGGCCCTATTTCCTGACTCCTAGTAAGTTCAATATATTTCCCAAAAAACTACACTCAAAACAACAGTCTAATGTATAGGAGACACAAGCTTTTCTGGTCTGAATGAGGCAGATCATCCCAATTAATCAGATATATTATCCAAACCTGCTTTGGATACAATATACAACCAAAGGTTCAGACATTAAATTACTCTTATCTGAGAGAACTGTTTGGACCCCAACAAGCCTGCAAAGAAGGCTTTCTGATGAGGAATGACAAAGACCCTAAAATATTGTGCCAATTTCCCCCTTACTTGTTTAAAGCCAAAAAGGCAAATTGAGTGAGATTCTATCATAAGAAAGCCCAATTCTTTTAGTTCTGGAGATAATGTAAGGCAGCCTAGGCTAACAGGAACAGAAATCCACATCTGGAATTCTGTAAGAATAATAGCTATCATCTTTCTGACACTGTTCCTTCTGTCTCATCTCATCGCCTTCCCTAGGCTCCTGAATCTTCTCTCCCAGCTCTCCTTTCCTTCTCAGTGCCTTTCCTCTTCTCAGCCTCCTTTCCTTTCCTTCTTCTTTTTTTTTTCCCTATTTATCTTTCTCTCCTTAATTCTTATAAGAAATTACGCTGAATGGTATTTCAACAATACTGAATTATGATCCTGAATGTCAGCAATATCCTCTTCAATAACCCAATCAAGAGCACCCCCACCCCCCACAATTTCTCAGGATTCTAGCACTGAGACAGGAGGAAGGCTTAAAGTCCCTGTTGATATTAACTTATCTCCCAAGGTTATCTACCAGTGTTAAGACATTTACATTATTGGAAGATTTTTTTTGCCAGTTATAAGTTATAGAGGGTCCATGCTTTCATTTTTGCCAGTAAGTTTTACCAGATAAACTTAATAAGGTCTTTAGTAGGATAGAAACAAATTGCTGGGAGCCTCTTTCTATTTTCAAAAACTCTTTCCAACTGTCTTTAGATAATAAAAATAAACATTGAAAAAACTGGGAAGCCAATGAAGTTTTCAGGGTACTCAAGGATAAGAAACCATTTTTCAGTAAAGACTCAAAATGCAGAAATATTTAGGCAAAAAAGAGAACTGAACTGTGCACTGGAGGGAATCACAGTTCTAGATGCCATCCATGTAGGCTGCCAGATGTTTTGACTCTACTCCAAGGCTAACAAATCTCACAGGGTGGGGTGGAGCGGAGGTAGAGAGCATCAAAAGCTGTGAGACAGGTGTGCAGCAAGAACTCTCCCTAAGGTTATTGTGTGGACTGATGCCCCACCCCCATCTCATTAGTAAGAGAGGGAGCAGCACAGATTATAATAATGGGTATGAACTCAGATCTCCGGGGCATAAGCCCAGCTCCACTCTTAGGCATTATATCCTTAGTAATATTCTCATTTCCATATAAGAGAACCAGTAAGGGGCGCCTGGGTGGCTCGGTTGGTTAAGTGTTCGACTCTTGATCTCAGCTCAGGTAATAATCTCAGGGTCATAAGTTCAAGCCCTACACTGGGCTCTGTGCTGTGCATGAAGTTAAATAAAAGAGAGAGAGGGTGAGAGAGGGAGAGAGAGAGGAAGCAGTGATTGGGTAAATTTCAGACTAAAAATTCAGACACAGGGTAGCAGTGGCTAGAAATAGTAAATTTCTTTTTCCAATCCTCCCGTTGGACCTCATCCATGACCTACAGTTTGTTGTTTCATTGTCATTCATTCATTCAAAACCCAAACATACTGAAGGCCACTATCTTCACAGCTAAGACTGCCTTGTTGAGCAAATAAGCATATACACAAACTTCCAAAATTATTCCATTTCTTCAAGTGAAAAATGAAGAGAATGGTTGGATAACTTATAAAGCACCAATGATGGGAATGAGAAATAGAGAAGTGGATGTCCACTTTAAAAGTTCTTGGTAACTGGGCCACCTGGATGGCTCAGTCGGTTAAGCAACTGACTCTTGATTTCGGCTTAGGTCATGATCTCGAGGTTCATGAGTTTGAGCCCCACATCGGGCACTCTGTAGCACAGAGTCTGCTTCAGATCCTCTGTCTCCCTCTCTCTCCCCGCCCCCACTCATGCATGTTCTCTCTCTCTCTCTCTTTTTCTCTTTCAAAAATAAATACATGTTTAAAAATTGTTTAAGTTATTGGTAAACAAAGGCAGAAAAAAGAGAAGAAGGCAAGAAGTTGGGAACATAAAGAATAAGGTTTTTAAAAAAATAACCATAATGCTACGATAGAGTTTGGTTTTGATGGAATAATCAACTATCTTCAATCTCTGTTTAACTGTGTCCTCCTAATCAGAAAGAATTTATCTTAACAGCTAGACCCAGAGATGGCTAAAGAAATATTAAATCTGTAATTATAAAATATATACTTATACCCACAGGAATAGGTTAACTTACGAAACCATCAACTGACTGGGGAAATGAATTTTAAATCTCTTTTGAAATTTGCATCATTAGCAGCCTAGCATTTCTTTTGCACTTCCCATTACTTAACTGCTGCTGAAAGTACTTCCCCAGCTTCTCTTGTGACCTAAATCAATGTTCGTGCAATCCTACAAAACCACCAGCCTGTATTAGTAAAAACAAAACCTACAACATTTTCTAAATCATAATGATTTGTGGGTTTGCCTGCCTGAACATGGCAAGGGTTTTTGTAGCCAACTACAATATACATCTCATGACCTACATTATGCACATGCATATTATTCTAGACATATTTAGATCCTCAAAATTTTCTGGGAAAAATGCTTCCTTCTTAGATGATATTCTGAAACATATTCATTGGACTTCTAAAAAGGAAAGAACAAACCACAAATTTTCATTTTAAGAAAGACAAACAAGAAAGAGATTGTATTTTTTTAAGGAAAAGAAAGGGGGAATTTATTGCTATGATATTGCATTGATCTAAGGAATCTCAGAAGCAGAAGGTAGGTCACAGGTTATGCAGACAGGAGCAATACTTAAAATAATCCAGCAGAAGTAACCTGCTTAAGATACCAATGCTATCTTCACTGTCACAAGTACCAAGTACTTCAGCTTATATAGCCAACACCACCAGCACTGGGTGTTGACACTGCCCTCGTACTATTGCAGGGCTGCCCTGGACACTCGATCCCACTGCAATCACCAATGCTGCTAGGGGGTTCCCCAGCTTTCCATGCTCTGTCTTACTAGCCTGCAATTTAGAGATTGATTGGACACACCTGGCTGGCAGAGCTGTGTCACATGCTTATACACTTGACACAACGACAGCTGGGAGAGAAGTGCCAGGCATCATCACAGCTCTATACTTGGAGATGGTTCTCCTCCTACCAAAATTCATGAGGTGAGAAATTCTTCAAACATAGGAAGAGAGCTTAGATGTTGGGTAGGCTAAAAGAACAGTAAATGTCTACCTGAAAAGATAAGGATGTATCCCTAAAAAGATAAGGACATATCCCTAAAAAGATATGGATGTGTCCAGTTCTTCTTGATCTCCTGCATGGGCTCCTCTTCCAAATTTTGGTGTTTCCTTTTGTGCATTATCTTCTCATCTGTATATACTCTATTGAGATCTACTCCATTCACATAGTTTTTTTGTTTTTGGTTTTTTGAGAGAAACCGAGAGAGACAGAGGGGGCAGAGAGTGTAGGAGAGACAATCTCTAGCAGGCTCCACACCCAGCAAGGAGCTGACTCAGGGCTCAATCTCAGGACCGTGAGATGAAGAGTTGAGCCGATATCAAGAGTTACGTGCTTCAACCTACTAAGCCACCCAAGTGCCTCTTCATTCTCATAGTTGAATGGCTCCTAAATGTAGATCTTTAGCCACCTTCACATCCCTACTATGGAATACATTGCTCACTGTCCATCAAAATCCATTACCCTTTCCTTCTATAGAAATAGAATTTTAACTTGGCATGGGGCTTCCCAGACATACAAAATTTCCTAGCTTTTCTTAAAGTTAGTTGTGACCCTCTCCTACACTGTTGGTGGGAATGTAAACTGGTGCAGCCGCTCTGGAAAACAGTGTGGAAGTTCCTCAAAAAACTATCCATAGAATTCCCTTATGACCCAGCAATAGCACTGCTAGGGATTTACCCAAGGGATACAGAAGTGCT
>NC_043705.1:82192035-82305755 GCF_006229205.1 Suricata suricatta | reverse complement strand
TGGAGTATTACATGGCAATGAGAAAGAATGAAATATGGCCATTTGTAGGAAAGTGGATGGACCTCGAGGGTGTCATGCTAAGCGAAATAAGTCAGGCAGAGAAAGACAGATACCATATGTTTGCACTCATAGGTCTAACAGGAAAACAGGAGAAACCTAATGGAGGACCAGGGGGAGGGGAAGAGGGAAAGAGAGTTGGGGAGAGAGAGGGACGCAAAGAGAGACTACTGAATACTGAGAACGAACTGAGGGTTGAAGGGGTGGGGGGAAAAGAGGTGGTGGTGATGGAGGAGGGCATTTGTGGGGAAGAGCACTGGGTGTTGTATGGAAACTAATTTGACAGTAAACTACTTAAAACAATCAAAAATAAATAAAAATAAATAAAAAAATAAAAACCTGATTAAGGCAAAAAAAAAAAAAAAGTTAGTTGTGACCACATTGCCAATTTCTCTTCAAAGCTATGTGAACAGATGTGATTGTGCCACGTCCAGCTCTGAGACTTATGATGTCCAGATCTGTTTCCTCCATATTTCATTTTCTCTCACCCTTGCAACAGGTGGAACCTGTGGCAACCCCACTTCAACCATGCAGATGACCACAAGGCTTTGAGGAATGAAGAAGCAACCCAGGAATCTGGGTCACTGAGAAGCAGAGGTACCCACTAACCTGGAATGCTGATCTCGTACTGATATATGAGAGAGAAATAAAGGTCTGTCATTATTGGGTGTCTTTTTTTTATATATAGCCTCTTAGCCTTATGCTAATACACACATACACATGCATACATGTGCACATGCACACACACTCACAAGTTCACCACTCTTTTTAATGAAATTGAATCTACCCAAGTACCAATGTTAAAAATCTTGGGGTTGGCCTAAACTCCTCCTTCTCTCTTACACCCCAAATGCAATAGATCACTAAATCCTGCTTCCTATACTTCATTAGTTTGTCCCTTTCTCTAAACCCAAAGCTACTACCTCAATCCAGGTTCTCATTTTTTCTGCAAATGTGAATTCATTGCTATATTAGTCTGCTCTGGCTACTACAACAAAATACCACATACTGGGTGGCTTAAACAACAGAACTTTATTTTCTCACAGCTTTTGAGGCTTAAAGTCCCACTTGATCCTTCCCCTCAATTCTTGGTCTAAACTTCTGAAGCTAGAGACCACACAAGTTCATTAGAAACTATGATTTTTAAATCAGAACAACTTCATTCCCTTAAGGAGAGTTTTCTGAATACAGAAGCCATTCCCTGGAGGAAATGCTGATGGAAAGATAATTACTGAATCCTAAAGCATTAGGCTTCCTGTCCTGATTACAACAGAGATTTGTGGGCTTTCCATGAGACAGCCACTCCTAGAAATGGTATTGTAATTGGGATACAAAGCAAAAGGAAAAATAATATTCAGATCAATTCCCTTCAGTTCCCTGCCCTCATACTTTAAATCCATCACATGTCCAGACTATAGTATGCTATTCTAAAACTCAATGTTTCCTTGCTTCTCATATACAAATTTGGAGGCTCTGATCTGGCACACAGAAACAAGAGAAAATCCTCTTACCATGCTTTCGATTGGGTGGAATCATCCCACATAAATATTAAGTAATGTAGCTCCCAAGGGATCAACTGACTTCTCTGATCCTGCATTTTCATCTCCACTGATCATGGAGATCATGGTGGTTATCAAATTATAATTATGGAAAATAATAGACATGATGTGTCATTTGGTCATACTGGTCCAACAGTCTCATTAAATTGCTGACCTCTTATATTTTTTTTTATCTATAAAAATAGGAATTTCATAGGCTTTCATAAAAAAATACTAAAGTCTAACAAATCAAGCAACTTCCCCAAAGTCACCCTATTTAGTTGGAGAGTGGCGGGGCTGTCATTAGAATCTAGTATTCACTCCCCAATCCCTATGATGATGCCTTTTAGACTCCACTTCATCTTACCATTAACCAACATTTTAATGAGATTACATAAAGAGATAAAACTTGGTGCTCAGGATAAGTTTGGAATACTGTGTTCCAGCTTAAATATTTAAGTTCAGAGAACCATTAATTCCATACCTATAAAATATGAATGATAAATCTGGATTTATAAGCAGACTGTGTGTGTGAAGCATCTAGCCTAGAGTAGGTACTACATAAATGTGAATTACATTTACAGAAATCAAAGTTATACGTTTCCTATTTTTCCAATGATGTAACGGCCAACTTTTAATCAAATGTTTTCAAAGTAAAAGATAAGAAGCTTCAAACATTTTGACTTTTCCTTTCTACTCTCTCCTTCCCCAAATGAGCACACACACACACACATGCGTAAACACATCTCTTCCCCTGGAAAAATTTACGAAGTAACTCCACAGTCACTTTTCTGATACAGATAAGATTATTCACGCAGAGCCTATGTGTAGGTGAAGAGGGCTGATGCAGGTGTATTCTTTGGCATTCCAGGAGGCAATGCCCCAAATATACCATTAAGTATCCTTCACCCAACATCCTCTACTTCCTCATCCTTTTAAGCCCTTGTTTGGTTACTATGGGGGAGGCAAAGCATGGTATATTGAGATCTCTTGTTAAAACACCCTTACCTACAAGAGGTGTTGCATTTATCCCTGTATTTAGTTTAGTTTATTGCATCAGCAGGCCATCATCTCACTCAGAACGTTGATCCAATTCTACTGGAGTCTTGAGAAAAAATGAGAGATCTACACACAAATAATGACTATAAACAATTAGTGTCTCAAACTTGAGGGACTTCTAGTCAGGAATCTTCATGTGTTAGGTGATGTCATCACCTACTGGCGAAATGTGATATTGCAACTCAGTCCTTGCATTGGGAGGAGACTTCCACAGAGAACCAATGCAGGGTAAGAATGTCTCCTCTCAGAAGGTAATTGTGACTTATGTGAAGGAAAACATGTTGTTGGTCGTTCCTTTTTTTTCCTGGCCCCAAATACATAGATTCAGCCACCCTCCAAGTAGTCTTGGTTCTTTTAAGTAGACGCTAGTACTAGCAACTAAAATCTGATGCTGGGCCTGAATATGAAAGCTGTGGTGAATCAAACTGTGCCTTAATACACAAAAAAATGCTTATAGGGTATTTACAGAGAAAACTTTAAAATAATCCTGTGGATGAAATTAAAATATCAAAGGTTATAGAACCAGAATATGTTATATAGGAGCACCCCCCCAACCACAGATATTTTTTAACTGAATAATATTTTGGGTATTACTATCAGCCTGTCTGAGGGACATTGTGACAAACACTGAGAGCTGCCTTCTCCACATCCATTCACCGCTTCTTCCTCATTAACAGCATTCCAATTTTGTTCTAAGTAAAATTATCTCAAGTTACAAAACTCAGTGTTTAACACTCCACCCCCTCAGTTACGGTTCTCCCCATGACTCAATTCCCATCAATGGTATGTAAGACTCTGCTTGAAATTTCTGGGGGGATATTTTGCTTTCTGATAAACATACAACCTTTCTTCATCTTTCTGCCAGCAAGCTGAGAACATGTGAAGTAGGCATCTTGTGACCACTGAAACAGACCATAAGCTGAGCCTGAGACAGTGGTGACATCATAGAGCTACTATACCAGTCCTGAAATCCTTTCTTCTAGAATCTTATAGGAAAAAAGGAGGGAAGGGGAGAACATAACTCTGGACTGAATTATGTCTCCCTCCCAAATTCATATGTTGAAGCCCTAATCCCCAGTGTGACAGTATTCGGGAATAAGACCTTTAGGAAATTATGAAGATTAAATGAGGCAATAAGAGTGGGACTCTAACCAGGTAGGATTAGAGGAAAAAAATATCTTTCTCTCTGGGTAGGAAATCAAATTTTAATTGAACTTACAGAGAGAAGATATCTCCTTATCCCCTACATGTGAAGACACAGAAAGAAGGCAGCCATCAATAAGCCAGAAAGAGAACTAGTACCAGAAACCTCACCAACCAGCACCTTAACTTCAGACTTCCCAGGCTCCAGAACAATGAGAAAAAATTTCTGTTGTTTAAACCACCCAGTCTGGTATTTTTGTTATGGCAGCCTGAGCCTACCAATACAAACCCCTACCTGATTAAGGGCAATATAGTAAGATTTCTGCTACTTGCATATGCATTCTTCATTGATGCAAAATGCAGGACCTAGCAGTAGAATATTGCACATAAAAGAAAAAAAATGTGCGTTTTCCAGGGAAAGAAGAGTAGAGAGAGAGAGAGACTACTAGGTCCCTCCCATTTCAAGCTGGAAATTTTATGATCTTTTTTATGTGGAGATTAAACATTTGACTTCATGCCCAGACTTTGAGTTCACTCCAGCTCTAGTACTTGAAGAAGTGATAGGAAAATTAAAAGTGTGTGAGTTATGTATTGATGATTTTTGCAAAGTCCTACCTGAGAAAGATTAATTCAGACAAGAGCTGGTTAGTCTGATAGCAAAGAGAGCAGGTCTCTGCCTGCAGCCTGAACCTAAGTTGTCTGAGAAGCCTGTGACCTGAGTCTTCCAGCTTTGAGAGGCATTACAAATACTGCTTTCTTATCAGAACTGAATCCTTCCTTCCAAAGCTAAAGCAGTGGCCTTACCAAAGGCTGGTACTGGCTTCTCAGTTCTTTTTTCATGTTCTCTACTAGGAAAGGAGGTAAACCTTATAGTAAAAAGGGATAAAAGGTGTTTCCTTTCCTCCAAATTTATAATTTCACATTGATAATGGCAATTAATTTAAAAGAAGAGGAAGATATATGGAAAATAAAGACATCACTAGGAACCAATATTTCTAAGGCCTTAATGTTATAACTCAGAAGAGCTCTGGCAGTGGTTGTTCACATGTAAAATTGAATGGAAGAGGCTGAAAGCCTACTAACTTTTAGAGGGAACTGTATTTATATTCCCAAAAAAGTAGCACACACTGTAGGATTGATTAACTTGGGAAGGGGCTGCTGGAAAGTATTCAATGTATAGGATGAAGGGTATACATAAATGTTACAAAGCCAAAGAGATGGAACATGATAGAAACTTCTAGTTTTCCACCCAGTGAGCTTTTATTTCTTACTAAGAGCATACAGTTTTGTTCAAACCAGCTCTGTGCCTGAGAATTGGGAATGCAGTGACTGATCAGTTTCTCCTTTTCACATTAAATCCATAAGGCTTAGAACCAAGCTTGTGGCTCGGCTTGAACAAGGCAGGCTCTGTGGTGTGTAGTATTTTTAGTCTCATGCAGTATCTCCACCCAAGATTTTCGTTGTTCTTTTTCACCTATTTTCATAAATACTATTTTGCTGTGCTTATCCCATTAAATGGCCTTAATACATCTCTAAAATAAACCATGTAGAAGAAGCAGCAAGGAAGTCAAAATAGAGAGGAAAATAGAAGGAAAAAGAGAGTGAAGAAGATAGAGAAAGAAAGAAAGGAAGGAAAGAAGAAGGGACGGAAAGAAGAAGGGGTGAGGGAGGGAGAAAAAGGGATATGAAACACACAATTAGGTGAAGGAAAAGCTTGCAGATCCAAACCTCCGAAGGGACCATAAATGCCATTACCATCAGTGACTCACTAGAAGAATTAGCAATGTGTTTTATAGGGAAAGATTCATAAAAGACGGGAGAAACTATAAAGGGATATAAACATGAAACTAATTGCCTGAGGTGTATGAAAACAGTTCCAACATTTCGAAATGCCTCAATTCCTGATGTCACAAAGGAAATTACCTTGATGCAATGGCTGCCTGTAAGTACTCTATCAGGCAGGCTATTGTAGGGGTAAGTGCCCGTGGCCACGTGCAGCTTGCCAATTATTCTGATGAAGAGCTATGGTCTTTAATCTGGCAGAGAACAGGTAAGGCCAGAATGCATGTCACTAATGGGTGGCTGATTTAAGATCTCATAAATAGGGAGGGTCTTTTCTACAGGTAGTGTAGTATAAATACTTAGTGTCTACGTGTTCCGTCACTTTCTGTGTCTACACATGTATTCTCTGCTTCCTTAATGTGTGTAACATCCCTATTGGGTTACCAACTTACTTACTTCTTAACAAAGGTAACTGGTTTTAATCCGTTTGTTTTCTTTCTCACTCTCTCTGACAAAATTTGTTATCTTTAAATAAAGAGGAAAACTTGCATCTTTGGCTTAACAATGTTCCTTTCTTCAATCTTACATAAGAGAAGGGAAATGTCAAGCTTTGAATGTAGCTTAATGTATACCAGTAAAATAAGTATATAAGATAACTTTAACTCAAGCCAAGCACACGGGCTGTATAAAATATCTATCTATACCTTAAGGCTGCCTCTCAGACACAAGCACCATACTATCATTCTATTTTCAAAAGAGCAATGTTGAATTTCTTTAGTCATTTCCTTGTAAATCTATACCAACTTTATACATAGTATGCTACTCCAACTTTACCAATTGAATATTCTATGAAAGGTACAAAAAGACCTTGGACAAAATATCATATTATGGAACTATTACAACTCAGTAAATTGCAAAGAGTTATTTAAGACTTTCTTCACTGTTTTGAATCATAATACAATTTCTGATTATAACCCTGCTATCAATTCCTGATACCATAAAAAGAAACAATCAAAGAGCCAAGCTATTTCATCTTTAAATAGATACCAGGATATTGCTGCTCCCTCAGAATCTTTTTCCTAAAAATAATTCTGATTCTCTGAGTTACTAGGAATAGGCGGTTGACAGAACACATTCCATTACAAAATGGCACAAAATGGTTTTGTGTCCTAGTTCCACTTATCTTTAGTCAAAATGACTAGATATACTTTTTAGATCAACAGCTCTATGGCTTCCAGCTATGGCTAAGAGATAGACAAATGTTCTGGTCTATGTTTATGGCATAGAAACTAGGTGTGGTTTCAAGAAGAAACAGAAACTTTCTGGTCCATTTTTGTTAGAAGAGCTAAATATTAATGACTGACAATAAAGCCATAATGTAGGGGCGCCTGGGTGGCTCAGTCAGTTAGGTGCCTCACTTCAGCTCAGGTCATGATCTCAGTTCATGGGTTGGAGCCTTGTGTTGGGCTCTGTGCTGACAGCTTGGAGCCTGGAGCCTGCTTGGGATTCTGTGTCTCCCTCTCTCTGCCCTCCACCCACCCCCCCCCCGCCTGTGTGGGTGCTCTCTCTCTCACTCTCTCTCAAAAATAAATAAACATTAAAAAATTTTAAATAAAGCCATAATTTATATTAGATTCTTCTTAGTATTCATATGGGCCATAAAAGCAGAGCCTAACACCTATATAAACACATGCTATGGTTCAGGCAGTAAATAACTCCATAAAACAGGTCAATCAATTTAACAACCTGAAGGCACATTTTACAACTTATTTATCTAAAAGGTAAAGATTTCTGTCCAAAATCAATCACTATACAGATGCTGCCTTAGTCAATTTGGGCTGCTATAACAGAATACCATAGCTGGGTGGCTTTAATGACAGATAATTAATTTTTCTTAGTTCAGGAAGCGGGGAAGCCCAAGATCAAAGTACTAGTAGATCTGGTATTTGCTGAAGGGGCTCTTCCAGTTTGGCAAATGGCTGTCTTCTTTTATCACCACAAGGTAGAGAGCACAGAAAGAGGAAGAGAGCTCTCATGTCTCTTCTAATAAGGGCTCTAATCTCATCGTGAGGGTTCCATCTTCCAGACCTAATTATCTCCCAAAGACTCCACTTGCTAATACCATCACACTGGGGAATCAGGGTTTCAACATATGAACTTGGGGGAACACAACAGTCCATAAGAGGTGCTGTTAAATATGGATTAGTTTTAGTAAAAATTTTTTGTGGTAGTTAAGGTGTCCAGGTAGTGACAGCTGCCTTCAGTTGGCCACATTCCAACCCAAGGTGTTTCCTTTTAATTTCCGTTCAATGAGTGCTTGTCTTCTAGAATGTGTGGTATCCTTATAAACAACTGCTAAGGAAGAAAAAGTCTCCAGACTTGAAAATATGGCAATAAGATTTCATCCCTTTTGAAAGCCATACTAGATCATTGTCTAAGAAGCTACATTGTCAACAAGAATCATCTGATGATATATAAGAGAAGGTGCTTTGGCATACTATTTACTTTTGATTAAGGCCCCCAATTCTGTTAAGTTGTTTACGTGGAGAAGATTGAAAAGTTGCAACTTTTTTTGTCCTGTAGAGATAGAAGTAATTTCTTTTCAGAAGAAAAGATATCCCAACGTATGAAGTTTATTGTTCTGTAAAACATTAACTAGTTTTACATAACTTATTTAGCAGTCTTTCTTTTACTTTTTTAAAATTTCATATTCTCTTTGAACCAGCTTTACTTTCCTATTAGTTCCACTATGATTGAGTGAATAATGTATCTTTCATATGTGCTTATCATATATTTGTATGAGAGCCAGACTTTCAATTTTTTTAATTATATTTTATCATACCCCACTTTCCCACCCTAATACAAATTAAATTAGGTAAAAGATAAAAGTTTAGGAAAGATAGTACACTTAAAGACCACATATTCAGAATATCTACTTTCTTCACTGGAAAATGACTGGAAAACATGGCTTTAGAGCTGGAGTCAAATGGTCTTGCCAGTACTTTTCTCTTGAATTAAACCCACTTGCTCGCCAATTCCTAGCAAAATTGTTGACTCCACCCCTCTCACTGTCTTCACTCTCTAGAGGCAGGCCACTTTTACCATGAGGCAAACTAGACAATGATAGTCTCTCAAGCAGAGAAATGGAAAAAGGAGCTGAGCTGAGCTTGCAAAATCCCTTCTCCTCATCATCTGAGTCGGTCACCCATCCTTCCCTGGACATTAAAAGCAGGAGGAGAAAGGCCAGGAATGAAGACTAAATGTTAGGTCCCTGCTGCCACAGTTCAGCAGATCTGATTATTCTACACCAAGCTGGACATGGAGTGCCCTTCCAGTCTGAAGAAAAGCACAGCGAGGCTTTTGTCATAATAAATGTAACGATTACTACCAATATGTTTAGTATCTTAAGTATATACCAAGCAATACTTTTATACTGGGAATACTTTTATTTTTTTAAGTTTATTTATTTATTTTGAGAGAGAGAGAGAGAGAGAGCGAGAGAGAGAGAGAGAGAGAGCAAGCATGTAGGGGGGGGTGTGAGGAGGAGCAGGGAGAGAGAGGGAGAGAGAATCCCAAGCAGGCTCTGCACTGTCAGCACAGGGCTAGATCTCATGAACCATGAGATCATGACCTCAGCCAAAGTCAAGAGTCAGATGCTTAACAGACTGAGCCACCCATTCCCCTATACTGGGAATACTTTTATACTGGACCCTTACAAGAGGCCTCAATCAATTTATATAACGTCAAAAGAAGTACATTTTATTCAAAGCTCAGAGGCAGCACTCAAATGTGTGTTAAATGAACAAATGACGGAATGAACACAAGAATTAAGCACAGGATGTAATTTAAACATATTAGGGAAGGAACTTGAAGTTCTTATACAAGCAATGTGGAGAGTTTAATCAGACAGCCTAGCACATCTCTGCACCCAAGGAGCTAATGAAGTAGTTTTTTGGAAGAATGGTGGCTCTATCACATTACAACTAAAAAATAACATCTGGAGTATACTGATTTGGCCCTTCCATTTGCCTCTGAATTTCATCCAAATCATCCCAAATCAATCAGAACAAATATCATTAAGGTCTTTCTTTTTTTTTTTTAATGTTTTATTTATTTTTGATACAGAGAGAGACAGAGCATGGGAGGGGGAGGGGCAGAGAGAGAAGGAGACACAGAATCTGAAGCAGGCTCCAGGCTCTGAGCTAGCTGCCAGCACAGAGCCCAACGTGGGGCTCAAACCCATGAATGTGAGCTCTGACCTGAGCTGAAGTCGGAGGCTTAACCAACTGAGCCACCCAGGCGCCCCTCATTAAGGTCTTTCAATAAAGGAGTTGCCACATGTTCCCTTGGAAAAGAATTCAATGAACCTCAAACCTTACAGTTGAAAACTTTTTGAAGTCTGTTTGAAATCCTCTCTGCTCCAGGACAAACTCATTTCTATTTTCTGTTCAGAAAAGAAATAAATCTTTGTTAAAGAAGCCTCTTCTTTGCAAAATACATGCTCTCCTTTCACAATTTTATGTGAAGTCTACTCTAAATAATCTGAATATTTTTAAAAAGGAAATTTAAACAATCCAAAACTAGAAAAAACCAAAATGTCTATAAGTAGAGAAATAAATTGTAGTGGATTCATACATAGAAATACTAAATTGCAATAAAAAGGAGAAACTACTGATATACACAAAACCATGGATGAATCTCAAGACACTATGTTTCATGAAAAAAAACTAGACACAACGTACACACCATATGGTTCTATGTATATGAAATCCAAGAACACGCAACACTATGGTTATAGAAATCAAGACAGTAGTTGTTTTTGAGGTCTGTGTGTGGAAGAGACAGGAACCAACTGGAAAGGAACAAGAGGTAGAGTTCTGGATGACGGAAATGTTCTTGTTTTGTTTAGTAGTTTCATTAATGTATACAATTGCCAAAATTTATTAAACTGAGCACTTAATATCCATACACTTACATATATGTAAATTAAATTCCAAACAGAAAACTTAGAAAAGAAAGGGCTATCAGACATTACCTACAGCCTTGCTAGCTAGCACTTTCCATAAATTAAAGACCCTTAAGTTTCAATTGCCTTCTTGAAAGCTGAAAAGATTGTTGCTTAACAATCAGTTTCTGGCTGGCTACAATTTTTCTCCTCTGGAAGTAGTGAGGTTTACCAGAAGAGTAGGTGAGTCAGGAAGTCAGTTTCCAAATAATTCTATACTCCTAAGTGTGCTAGGCTCTGAAGGAAATCAAAGACAGTACTGAATGAGACATGTCCTCTACTAGCCAGGTTGTTTTTCTTATGTACTTCTCAAACAGATCTAGAAGGCAATTGGATTTGAACTTTTCACAGCTATTCATCTCTAGGCACCAGATCAGTGAGAAGATTCTCCAGTTGATAAGAAAATTAATAGCTCACCATTTTTTTTAATTTACACAAGTACAGATCTTTCCCCAAGGTGGAGAAAAGGAGCTTTTTAGTAACTAATTAAGCCCAGCCAGAACACCCCAGAATTTATGGCACGTACAAAAATACTCCTGCTCAGCATTAATGACACTGTGCCAGTTTCCTTAAGTAGAACTGGCTTTGGAGACAGAAAGGCTGTATACCAGTTACTAAAGAATGGTCTTGACCAAACTTCTTCAAGTGACTCCACTTCTTGGAGTGAGAGTGTCCTGTCAGGCTCCACAAATAAGAGGTTGTTGGAGGCAGACTGCAAAACTAGGATGTGAAGACCTTTCTTTTGATTCTGGCCAGCAGCACCCCCTGAACTTCTTTGATCCAGATAAGTAATTCATTCCATAAGCAATGTTTGGTTCTTGTTTGCAGATTTTCCAGACTAGCCTCATGGCATTCACTCAGAGGCACCAGCACCAGTTGGCCAATGTTGCCAACTGCTGATCTGAGATGTGGTCCTATTTCAGTGTGGGACCTTCTCCAAGTTGCTGACATACAAGTGCCAGCCAGGCAGCACCACTGAGATCTGAATTCCAGATCTATGGGGCAACAGCAGCATAGAGCAAAATGCCTCTGTTCTTTGCTTCTCAGGTTAGTATTTCTTTCATTTTACTTTAATAATTTCTCCTTGGTTTATATTCATTTAAATAAGTAATGATGAAATGTAAAAGTTTAATATGGAGGCCCACAGGAAAAAAGGAAGAAAATGAAGTGAAGGAGAAGGCTTTGCTTCTGGAGTGAGCCACACACCCTGGTAGGCCTAATGGAAGCTCTGGGGTCCTTGCAGTTTTGTAGTGAGGGGTCTGATTTGGTCTGCTCTGGTTGATCCACTTTTCTCTCTCTTTCATTCAACTCAATTACCTGGAGCAGATACTCACGGAGGAGGTACTCAAGCCATCTTGCCAGTCAACATGGGGATTCACAGATGAGTAACAGCCCAGTTCTGTCTATCCCCAGTGACCTGGCAGGACCTGCCTCTTATACACAAGACTGCAGGAGACAGGATGTGTGCAAGGAACCAACTATGCAGTGTTTTTCCAAATCTGTCACGCACTGGCAAATAGAAAGTGCCAAGATACGTACAGCATACTCATGTATAGTGATGGGTCTGCTTAAAGCTGGAGACAGCCTGTGTTGCTCAGTCAGTTAAGCGTTTCACTCCTGATTTTGGCTCAGGTCATGATCTCACAGTTCAGATGATCGTGCTGACAGCACAGAGCCATCTTTGGATTATCTCTCTCCTTCTCTCTCTGCCCCTCCCCATCTCAAATGTGCTCGCTCGCTCTCTCTTTCTCGCTCTCAAAACAAAATAAATACTTAAAAAGCTGGAGGCAACTTGACTGGGGTTATTCCAGATCTCAACTATGGGTCCTGGTACACACCAACTGAAAAGCTATGCATTAGTTTACATGAAAACACATATTGTGAAGTAGGAAAAATGCCATTTCCAAAAAGATAGGCCAGATTATTTCAGACCTATGATCTCTAGGACACAGATTTATTTTCAACCCCATGAGGGTACTTGAGCAGAACACCATATATGAGAATAGGAGTCAACCCCCTCAGACATACAGCAAAGGGAGGTGCCCAAGAGACACGCAATCCCATATGGATGATGACAACAGGCTTTGCTGTGGATGTGGCATTTTCCAAGAGCCCCAGCGAGAAGTGCATTTTTTTAGCAGTATACTTTTTAAACCCCTATTTCTTTTTTTTAATGTTATTTATATTTGAGGGTGGGGGGAGGATAGAGAGAGAGAGAGGGAGACAGAACCCAAAGCAGGCTCCAGGCTCTGAGCTGTCAGCACAGAGCCTGATGTGGGGTTCAAACTCACAAGCGGTGAAATCATGACCTGAGCTATAGTCAGATGCTTAACTGACTGAGCCACCCAGGCACCCCTTAAGCCCCCATTTCAATGCCGAAAAGACTCCAGAGCTTTCATGAGGCCTGCCAGCAGGTGAGGCTTATTCCAGAAGCAAGGCTTTCTCCTTTTATCCTTGGAGACTGGCAGAGAGGGCATCAAGAACACTAAGCAAAAGCATGGGAATGGAAAGTTATGGACACAGTGGGAAATTTCAAGTAAGCAGTGTAAGTGACTAAAGAATAGCATGTGTTCAGGAAAGGTTGAGTATGGCTGGATTGTGGACTGCAAGGAACAGGCACAGTACTGTGTTGTATTCTGGGCTTGCATAGCAGAACAAGGCAGTAGTCCATCCACTGGCAACCCAGGGACTGGAATGTGGACTGAGTGGAGCCAGAAATTAAGATACACTTAGCTCGAGTGGTGAGGGTGTGCAGCCAAAGCGGTGAGGAGCAGCGCCTCTCAGCATGCTGTCTTTTCTCCAGTCTCTTCCCCCTGCTCTCCTGATATCACATCATCACTTTAGATACAGTTCATAGGACAAATGGTCAAAGAGGTTATAGTTAAGAAGATTAGGTATGAAATGATTTAAAGCCACCATCACTCATTCTTGTAAAGGGCAAAACCTTGGCTTGGGAGCAGATTAAAGCCTTGGGAAAAGTTCAAAACGCAAACTTTTGACAGGGCACTAACTCTAACTGGCTATTTAATTTTCCATAGCCAACAACTTTCTAGTCACTAAAAAAGTGCTAAATGATAATGGCTTTTTAAGAAGGCAGTTTGGTTACTGTTTTTGAAGGAGAGAGAGGTTTTTAAATTGCTGTAGTAAGTTTAATGAGAAAAAACATAAAGCACTCATATTCTATGTTATTTACATTTGATTTCTTCAGGATTCATTTAAAAATGTAGAATTAATTATTCCTGGAAAGTGATATGACATGATTTCTCTACTTAAAATATCAATTCCCCATCACTTTTTTAACGAAAAATAAAATTTATAGGAATCTTTATTTTTAAAAGCAAACATTCTTGGGGCACCTGGGTGGCTCAGTCAGTTAAGTTGATTTTGGTTCAGGTCATGACCTCATGGTTTGTGGGCTCTAGCCCCACATCCGCCTCTGTGCTGACAGTGCAGAAGCTGCTTGAGATTCTCTCTCTCTCCCTCTCTCTCTCTCTGCCCCTCCGCTGTTCAAAATAAAGAAACTTTAAAAAAAGGTAAAAATTCTTTTTTCCAAATGTGGTATATTTTCAATGTAGATGATATCTTGAGATAGTTTTAATTCGATATAACCCCCTCAAAACATTCTAAACCTTCCCTAACATCTTCTTTCTGATATTAGGTCACTTAACATTTTTAAATTTTTTTTAACATTTTAATTTATTTTTAAGAGAGAGAGAGAGCGAGAGAGAGAGAGAGACCACCTGAGCAGGAGAGGATCAGAGAGAGAGGGAGACACAGCATCTGAAGACAGGCTCCAAGCTCTGAGCTAGCAGTCAGCGCACAGCCTGACACAGGGCTTGAACCCACAAACCGCGAGATCATGCCCTGAGCCGAAGCCAGATGTTCAACCGACTGAGCCACCCAGGTGCTGCACATTTTTAAATGAGAGAGAGAGAGATGAAACTATCTCTCTTTGCCACCCATTGATTGAAACGTCCTTTGGATCCTTAACTTTCACAAGGTGTTGATACTGACTAATGAGGTGTTGAAAAGAGGGACCCCATCAGCATGTTGCCCACACATCCTGTACTAGATCTGAGTGAGTTTACTTCCTTGTGCTGAATGAGCATGGGACTCTAGCAATCAGCAGAGGGCACTCCGACCCAGCCATGGTTGTGGCGATGCTATCATGGGTATCACGGCATGCATCCAAACTCATCTAGATATGTATATGTGTGCAATTATACTTCTATAAAGCTTTTTTAAAACTCCAATTATCCAAGTAGCTCCTATGCTCATGCTGACTTAATCAGTTGAATGAGGGCCTGAGGAAAGTAGGTCAGGTGAGAACAATGAGACCTCTGGCACCAGATCTTAAGTTGGAGAAAGCCTACAATTTAGGAGGTTATTAAAAGTTAATTTGGGGGGCGCCTGGGTGGCTCAGTCTGTTAAACCTCCGACGTCGGCTCAGGTCAGATCTCACATTTGTGGGTTCGAGCCCCACATCGGGCTCTGTACTGACAGCTAGCTCAGAGTCTGGAGCCTGCTTCCAGTTCTGTGTCTCCTTCTCTCTCTGTGCCTCCCCCTCTCATGCTCTGTCTCTCTCTGTATCAAAAATAAAATAAAACATTAAAAAAAAATTTTTTTAAGTTAATTGGGGGCACCTGGGTGGCTCAGTTGAGCATCCAGCTCTTGATTTCAGCTCAGATCATGATCCCAGGGTCATGGGATCATGCCCCACGCTGGGCTCTGCACTGAGCATGGAGCCTGCCTGGGATTCTTTCTCCTTCTGTCCCTCTCCCTGGCTCTCTCTCATTCTAAACTTTAAAAATATATATATTTTTTAAAAAAGCAAATTTATATTGGAGAGCAGGGTTACATTTATACAGGAGACTTTGTCACAAATATCACCTATGGCCTTGAATCTTACCTTCTAGATTCTTCTCTAAGAGCCATACTGCTACCAATTTAAGAAGTGTTGTATTCGTCACTTAAAGTTACTCAGAGCCAGGTTCACAAAGTAGAAAAAGCTAGACTACTTGGACCATCTTAATTCTTTAACATCCATGCACTTTCCTTTCATACTAAAATATTTGACCATTGTTAAATTATACACAAAAACATGTTATTTTTGTTTAAAACATGTTTAACCCTAACTCAATAATACAATCTCCAGCAAACAATGAATGGTGTAAGAGGTTTTTTTGGTATTATGACCCAGAAGACAATATCCATTGCCAATGTTATAGCAATGTCTGCCGTTTCTTTCCTTCTAACAGCATCCCAGTTTCATGTTTAGATGGTGCCCATTGCTCTTTTCCCACCCTAGGTGTTAAACCATGTTTGGTCTTAAGTTAATCATTCCTCTTTATCAGTGACTAGCCAAATGATAGCAATGTGAGCCAGGTCTGCCCAGTAATACTTGGCTAGTAGTTGGGTTTATTTTCCAGTTAAAAGAACAGGGCCTCAGATGGAGAAGTAATTTTACCTCTTTCCATTTTTTTCCTGCTCTGGAAGGGTTGATGAGGCCTGATGTCTATAGCTGTTGGTGGCCATCTTGAGACCACAAAATGAAGACAGGAGAAGCTTTCTTTCATTTCATAATTGTTATAAAATCTCATAAAAATCAAACAAGAGGGAGTAGGAGGAAAACCCCATGTCCTTTACAACATTATTGAATAACTGAACCAATGTGAATAATTGCCTACCTTTAGACTTCTTGATGTATAAAAAAATAAGGCCCCCATATGTTAAAATCATGCTTAACTGGGATTTTCTGTTACTTAACTTTTTTAATTTTACTTATTTGAGAGAGACAGAGTGACTAAGGGAGGGGCAGAGAGCAAGAGGGAGAGAAAGAATTCCAAGCAGGCTCCTCATTGTCAGCACAGAGCTCAACTTGGCACTCGAACTCACAAACTGTGAGATCATGACCTGAGCCAAAATCAAGAGTTGGATGTGTTACTGACTGAGCCACCCAGGTGCCCCTAAAATCATTTTTAATTGATAGAGGATTTTTTCCTCTTTTAGGGGAGAGGATAAGTGCTTTTATTTGTATGAAGGTTAGTACTGTATTATTGTTGCTGGGAATGTACAGTATAGAATAAGGGTATGTGTTGGACAGCCAAGCAGACTATGGGAAGACCTACTTTTTGACGCCAAATACCTTGTGAACACTGTCTCTATGTTTGGAGAATTTCCCACTTAAAGTCCCTGCATCCCCAAAATAGAACCCAGAACCTCACTCTCTTGGCTGCCTTTGTAACTTCTTCCTTTGTAACAGTCCAGGTGTGACCCTTGGACTGTTCCCTATTGGAGGTACTCTTGTGACTATATGAATTATAAGCCATTGCTATGAAAGAGGTGCTATATGTAATCTGTTCCTGTGAGGGTGATGGCCAAGACCCCCAGCTTTCAGAGGCACCAGGGACACCCAGCATGGAGGGTCAGTGCTGGCCATATAAGGGTTTAGGATGATTTGGACATTGTTCTCAGCCATAAAAGCCACAAAAATTTGGGAAGATACCTAATGCTCTTTAATAAATTTATCTTCTGCTGAAAATAGCTGAAATTGATTCTAAACACTCAGACTGACACATTTCATTTTATTAACAATTTAGACATTCTTGATTTATTTCATTGTTTTAGTCCAAAGTTAGTCATCTATCTAGTACTAACTGAAATCAACAGACAACTGATCCCAACTAATCTGCAACTGAATAGGATCTTACAACCTGAGAGCCACCTTGGCCCTGCTCATCCTCTCAGAGGATCTGAGAGTAATACTGATCCATATTCCAGATCTTGGAACATCAGGTTTTAAGACATTCTCAGGGAGGAGAAATGAGTGTTGCATAATATATAATATATAATTGGTGAAGTTATGTATTTCTTTTACCAATCAATTGGGGCAGTAATTCTTAATTACTCCAAGACTCAATGTAAATAGGACTCATTCACTCTTAAAAATTACTAAGGAATCTACTGTAAGGACACAGGTCCGATTCAGCCTTCCCCTGTACTTAAAGGGGAAGGCGCCGGCTTCTCCGGGAAAGGGCACACATTAAGGAGGGACAACTCCTGTGGCGCCCAATCGGGAGAGGCCAGCCAATACCTTTGACCTTTCTAGAGGTGGGCCTAGTCACGCTCTATGTGGGGGTCCTGGGCCCACTCTGATTGGTCAATACTCCGGATGTTGTGATTGGCTCCCACAACTGCCAGTATTGATGGGGGGGGGATAGGGATTGGATCACTGTACTCCTGTTGTAATTTCCTGTAACTCCCCTTCCCAAACTTATAAAAGCCCTGCCCTGCCTTTGTTCGGGGCTCACTCCACGTGGCCAGCGGGTCAATGGAGTCTGTGAGCCCGAGCTTAAGCTCGTAATAAAGCCCTTTGCTTTTGCAGGCATGACTCGGTCTCCCTAGTAGTCTCTGGTGCTTGTTTTGGGGTGATATTACAAACTTGGGCCCAACACTACCAAGCTTTGGTTTTATAAATTATACCTATGCATATTTCCTGTATTTGAAATACTGAGATCAAAGAATTGAAAACAAGTCAAATAACTTCTTAGCCTTATTATAGAATGGTTTTTCACAATACACTGCTGACCCTCTGAAAGGATTTCAGGAACACCTAAGGAACACTGATGTACTCAGTGAAAACCATGGAATTTGGTATTTATTGAACACTTGTTGTGTGCCCAACATTGAAATGGACTCTGTCACAAATCTGGAGGTTCATTCAAGGGCATAACCAAAGGCAGATCCATGAGAATATGACTGCCATACTGGCAGAAAAGGAGAAAACCAACCAGGGCTGAGCACATTGAAGATGAGGAAAAACAGTGAGAGATACTTCCCTGTATGATCTAAATTTTACCCCAAGTGCCACTAAGCAGTGTTATTTACCCAAGGGTTTTGGTACATGAGAACTATAAGAAAAAGGGGCTTTTGTTTCAAAAAAATTTTTTAAAGGATTGGTATTTTTTTTTTTTTTAAATAATAAAATTGGTTTTGGGGCACCTGGTGGCTCAAGCAGTTAAGTATCTAACTCTTGATTTCTCCTCAGGTCATGCTGTCTGGGTTGTGAGATAGAGCCTGAGTCAGGCTTTTCACTGAGCATAGACCCCTACTTAAGATTCTCCCTCTCCCTCTCTCCCTCTCTCTCTCTCTCTCTCTCTCTCTCTCTCTCTGCCCCTTCTTTGCTCTCTCTCTTCTTCTTTCTCTAATAAATAAATAAATAAATAAATAGTAAATAAATAAAATTGGTTTCAAGTGATACAAGGTGTGGTATATTTGTTGAGTGATTGTCATTTCCAGGCAGGAAACATACAGTAATTTCCTTCTTTGAGCTCTGGTAAAGGGTAAAGAGATAAGCTAATGTGAGAAAATGTTGCTCTTTGACATTTAGTTCATCTGGAATCAAGAGGATTATTTCTGTTTATTGCTAAAGGAAAGTGAAACTCTCCACCCCAATATTCCTCAGGCTTTCTGGGAAACCCCATGCCATTTAGGTGAGGATCTCTTCTGCCAGCAGCTGCACTTCCCACCACTTCCTGGAGGAGCTCCAGGCTGAGCCCAGCACCAAGTGAGTCAGTGCCACTGCCATGGGTTTCCTAACTCCAGCGCGTGTCAGCCAAGTAAGGAGAGAAGACAGAGCCTGGAGACCATCCGCTCCCCTCAAAAAGCCAATGTCAGGGACTCACATCCACGCATCATCAGGTCAAGTGTTACCTGGAGGTTTGTGGGAACGTCAAACCTTGTTCAGGCAGCAAACACAGTTGTAGCTTCCAGGTGTCACTTTCCAGAAGGAAGTGAAATTCTGGCCAACCATATAGGATATATGTACATAACAGTAAGTATGCATGTATGGATGGATGGTAAGATATCTGTAAATTTTATTTGAAAAATTAAACGAAGAGGGAAAAAATAAATAAAATGGAGTAAAAAAAAAAACCTAAAGAGTACTGAAATGCATATATAACAAAGCCCAGGACCAACAGTTCTTAATCAACCTGTTTTGTCTAAATTTTAAATAATACATATGATATAATGTAGAAAAGTTAGTTTCCTTTGTACTGAGATCAAAGGTCACTGGTTTCCATATATTTCCAAAGGTAATGACCAGCATGCATTTAGCCCCGCCCCGATTTTCCACTGCCTTTTTCCTTTCCCTTTGGTCGCTGAATTTCGTCCCTCTCTGCACCACCGCCCGCCTGCCACTCACCTGTCTTTCAGGATCCGTGGCAGCTGTCCTCTTCCCCAGGGAACCTTCCCGCTCCAGAGGGGCAGACGCCGGGGAGTCTCCGCTCCCGCGTGGTTTACTCCTGGAGCTGGGAGCCTTGTCTCATTTGCATTCGTATCTCCCACATCACGTTGAATTCCACACGGAATTACTGGCTGAACCAGGGAGGAAAAGGAACGAGACAATTTGAGAGATAAGCACACAGTCCCAACATACACTATTTTCTCACCTCTCACAGACGCGGCTTGTGCAGTGCCCTTCACCAAACCTCACCGCCCACGGGGGAGATGCCCTGGGATCCATACGCCGGGTGTATGAAGTAGGGCAAGGCCTAGTCCTCATCTTTGTTTCCCTGAATCTGCCCATCTGGTACCAACCAGTTTCCTCCAGAGAACGGAGAGGTGAGGTCTTCCAAAAGAAGGTAGTGTTGTTTTGCTTTTCTCCCTAATTATTTTATCTCTTCGTATGCATTGTCTTTCAAAGTTACAATCAAATCCTTCGTTAGAATGAAAATGGCAGCAGAAAGCAAGCCTGTCACACTGTAGGCCCCGGCGCCATCATGCGAAGCTACACGAGGCCGGCTGTCCGCACCTCACCCGCGCGCGCATGCGCGCCTCCGTGCACGCATGCGTATTCTGCACTTTGAAACCAACTTTCGGCAACCGGTGTTTAGCAGTGTGCTGGCTTGGAAACAGTTTGCTTTTCATCTTTGCTCAAAAAGAGAGCAAAAGCAAAAGGGCAAGCAAAATAATATTAAACAAATGAGCTAAAATTAAGGACAAGAGTCCTTGTATCTTTTGTTTTCTTTAAGCATTTCAGGAGCATAAAACAGCATCTGAGACAGTAGATGCTAAGTATTTGATGAGACAAAATGAATGAATTAAGAAGGAGTACAGCACCTTGCTGGATGGGAAGGCTGTCACCTTTGGTATAACATGCATCTTAGTGTGAAGCCAGGCCCGGCAACCCACTCACCTGCCACTCATTCGCCCACTGGTCTTGCATAATATTTGTGCTAGGGAGCAGGGTGTGACTAGGAGTGAGGAAACATGGGCCTGAGTTGTAAGATAAAATGCCAGATTTGGAAAGTTCAGATAAGTCCAAAGCGCCAAAATAAATGAGTTGTAAAGATTGGAACTGAGTCAGAGATAGTGGATAAACATTAAATGGTAGCAAAAAACCCCAACCCGCCAAACAAAACAACTCTGGAAGCATTCAATGCTGGCCATAATAGCAAATAAATGAAATTCCTAAAAATTATTTGCCTAGTAGTTATACCACCACTTATTTCTTTTTAGTGAATGTTAAATCATTATATCTACATAATTTGTGGTCCAAATAAATTACTTTTTAGAAACGGAGATTAAAACTATTGTATGTACCTCTTTATAGGCATTTAGTAGAATTCAGCTGGATAACTAGAATTGGCAAATCCAGCATATAGTACAGACGCTGAAAAAAAATCCCTGTAAAATGCATTTTATAGCTGATAAAATATCATCCATAAGCCCTCATACCACTGGAGTTGGAGTAGAGGGTGGGGGTACAAAATTACCAAATAAAAAGTATGTCTATCTCTTTCACATTAGCTTAGGCTTTTCTGAATAGTGAAATTTATGCTCAAATTTTCTATGAAGTCTGTTTCTTTCCTTTTAGTGCTCTAATATATGGAGTTATTTCTAGAGAGTGTATTGTAAGTCCTGGAGAGTGAGTGGGGTAATTGCTGAAACGTCAGCAATGTTCTCATCTCCAGGCTGTCAAACGTGATAGCATTATGAGAACAGAGCCCCATGATCCCCCAAAGGACAGTTAAATACAAAATCCCTTGTAAATTCCTGGCACTCCTTGGAGCTGCACGTACTCCCTGCATGTTTTCACATAACCACCAGAAGATCCTTTGTTTTCTCGTTCTATACTTTGATACTCTTTAATACTGATAACTGATAAAAAAATAAATAAAATAAAAGCTGTGTGCAGTTTGCTGCGACTGCTGTTTTTGCTGGCCGAGACAGCCCTGCACATCAGCTTTAAGTGTCTGAGAACTTTTTCTTCAGAGTGCAGCAACAAGTGGCACCCTAACAGGGACCAGAAGAATCGGCCGCCTCCGGGCTGTGTACCTCATCTCTCAGGCCCCAAAATGGGAAAAGGACATCTGCTCATCCAGGTAGGAAACAGGGAACTTGATGCCTGCGATGAGATGAAAAAAATATCCCTAATCTTTCCTGTTCCAATCAGACGTGAAGATTCCCTTGTCTTCTTTATTCTTTTGCTCTCACTGTACCTCCTTCCTAATAAACTCAGGTTATTCTAACTATATTGGGGGCTTCTCTTTCATTTATTACCTGAGTTAATGATTAAGAGTATTGGAGCCAATTGTCTCTGGTTAGTCTACCTCAAGAAGGAGACTTTAAGGAATATTTTTAAACAGCTGCCAAAACTCCTTCCGTTTTGGAGAACTGCCCATTTCCACACAAAACAAAACAAAAAACAAGCCTGCATCTGCTCTGCTCATCTCTCCTAGCTGATGGGCTTTAGGACTAGCAAACCTTTTTCTCTGTCCATGGGGCTTTTATCCATCTCCAGATTCACGGAAGCACCTCACCTCTTCTACCTTCTCCTTCCCCTCCTCCAGTTTCTGCACCACCTCAGGTGCAGCCTACATCTTCCGTGCCTCTGGCATCATTAGCTCCTCCTCCCTTTGCTGTCAAGGAGCAAAGAACACCCCCTTAGACTTACACTGCTCATTTCAAATCTCCCCACCAATGTCCCAGATAAAAATTGACGATGGTAAATAAATAGCTTAATTTTCAAATGGACCTAAATGGAACATATTTGGTATTTAAAATAATTTAGGTTTATTGTTTCAATTAAGATAGACCTGTCTTTAGAATTATCAACATTAAATATAAACTTTTTCTACCTATATTTACTGAAGAGCAAATAAGCTCCTGTTAACTCTGTTGCAATTTGTTAACAAAAAGACAACTTAAAATGATGGCTAATTCTGTCTCAAAGATTTTCATGAATAATTGTTAAGATACCTTTCAGGGTCTTTGATAACCTAAAACTTTAAAGGTTTGGATAATAAAATTAAATTCATTGAACATTTAAGCCTTTTCCAAATAGGATGGAAGCATTAATTATTAAACATAGGCCTGTATTTTTGACTTATTACAGAAAAACTAAGGATATTTAGGGCTACTAAAAAGCATAAAGCATTAAGCTATATGCTTAAATTATTCATAAATTTGCCATTTAAAGAATTCTAAGGTAATAGTTAATAATTGGTTACTACTTAGTTTTCACTGGAAACTAAGATTTCTACGAGTTAAAATTCTGCTAAATGTAATTAAAACTGGTGAAAATAAAGCAACTCTGTATGTAGACAAGTAGGAGATACATCAAAAAGGTATAAGAAAAGAAATACATTTTTGATGAAGGTAAAAGAAAATAACTTTGTCCTAAACAAGACCAGTTGTTTGAAGAAAAATGGTTTGAGACAAAATCTAAATGCAAAGGAAAGTTATAGGAGGTTCGTGAAGGGAAATCTTTAAAAAGGAATTTTATGTATAGTCAAGACGGACTAAGGTTAAAATGAATGGAATTTTAAAATACACTGATACAGGGGTGCCTGGGTGGCTCAGTGGGTTAAGGGTCCGACTTCAGCTCAGGTCACAATCTCAGGGTCCGTGGGTTCGAGCCCTGTGTCAGGCTCTGTGCTGTCAGATTCTGTGCTTCAGATTCTGTGTCTCCTGCTCTCTGCCCCTCCCCTGTGCACTCTTTGTCTCTGTCTCTCAAAATAAAATAAAGACATTAAAAATTTTTTTAATAAAATATACCGACACAAGATTGAAATTCTTCTTTTCTCTCTGTTCAAAAGACAAGGTTTTCTTTTCTTTTTTTTTTCAGGTTCTTTTTTTCAGTGAATAAAATTTATTGTCAAATTGGCTTACATACAATACCCAGTGCTCATCCCAACAGTGTCATCTTCAATGCCCATCACTCATCTTCCCTCTCCCCCACTCCCTCATCCAGCCTTAGTTTGTTCTCTGTATATTTAAGTCTCTGTGGTTTGCCTCCCTCCCACTCTGTAATTATTTTCCCCATGGTCTTGTGTTCAGTTTCTCAAAATCCATATATGAGTGAAAACATATATCTGTCCTCTGACTGACTTATTTCACTCAGCATAATACCTTCCAGTTCCATCCACATTGCTGCAAATGGCATGATTTCATTCTTTCTCATTGCTAAGTAGTATTCCATTGAATATATAAACCACATCTTCTTTATCCATTCATCAGTTGATGGACATTTAGGCTCTTTCCATAATTTGGCTATGGTTGAAAGTGCTGATATAAACATTGGGGTACACATGCCCCTATGCATCAGAATTCCTGTATCTCTTGGATAAATTCCTAATAGTGCTATTTCTGGGTCATAGGGTAGCACTATTTGTAATTTTTTGAGGAACTTCCATATTGTTTTCCAGAGCAGCAGCACCAGTTTGCATTACCACCAACAGTGCAAGATGGTTCCCATTCTCCACATCCTCACCAGCATCTGTAGTTTCCTGAGTTGTTCATTTTAGCCACTCTGACCAGTGCTATCTCAGTGTGGTTTTGATTTGTATTTCCCTGATGATGAGTGACGCTGAGCATCTTTTCATGTCTGCTGGCCATCTAGATGTCCTCTTTAGTGTCTATTCATGTCTTCTCCCCATTTCTTCACTGGATCATCTGTTTTTCAGGTGTGGAGTTTGGTAAGTTCTTTACAGATTTTAGATACTAGCCCTTTATCTGATGTGTCATTTGTAAATATCTTTTCCCCTTCTGTCAGTTACCTTTTAGTTTTGTCGATTGTTTCCTTTGCAGTGCAGCAGCTTTTTTATCTTCATGAGGTCCCAATAGTTCATTTTTGCTTTTAATTTCCTTGCTTTTGGAGATGTGTCAAGTTAAGAAATTGCTGCAGCTGAGGTCAAAGAGGTTGTTGCCTGCTTTCTCCTCTAGGATTTTGATGGTTTCCTATCTCACATTTAGGTCTTTCATCCATTTTGAGTTTATTTTTGTGTGTGGTGTAAGAAAGTGGTCTAGTCTCATTCTTCTGCATGTTACTGTTCAGTTCTCCCAGCACCATTTGTTAAAGAGACTGACATTTTTCCATTGGAAAAAAATCTTTCCTGCCTTGTCAAATATTGGCCATACATTTGTGGGTCCAATTCTGGATTCTCTATTTCATTGGTGTATGTGAAAAGACAAGGTTTTCTTGGATTGTTGATCTGCTCTTTAGATAAAAAAATGTGAACAAAGGTCTTTTCTCTTTTGTCTGCCAGAAAAACCAAAGCTTTATGTTTTGCCTTTACCAGGTCCTTGACTACTTAGTTAAAACTTCTTAACGTTAAACGAACAAAGCAAGATTTAAATTATAAATGAACTCTTTTGACCAATTGGGCCTTTTTATTTGAAATGTCACCTGGAATATATGCCATTCCACTGGAATTCATTATAGCCTACAAGGTCAAGCCAACAGTGGAACGTGTGAATGGCTTTTTAAAATAGCTTTTAAATAGGGCCAGATTAATAAGAGCCCTATTTACAATAAATTATTTACTATTAGACAGAAATTTTTATTCTTTTATGCTCAGACATTTTCAAATGAAAACCCAAAGTATGGTACAGATTGCCCAACTTGGAAGGGTCCAGTACAATTGTTAACCTGGGGGAGAGGTTATGCTGCTGTACTTTCTCCTCAAGGTCCTGTGTGGGTACCTGGCTCGATTAATCAAATCACATCATGAACTGGGATAAGGGACTCAAGAATCCAATACCAGACTTCAAACTGATAACAATGACCCCTCCCAGGGGGAAGTCAAATCCAAAGAAGAGGAAGATTGATCACTTAGCCAAGGAGGCATCTCCTGGGGTGATGTTAAAAAATTAACCTCACAGGCTGAAGAGGTTCTAATCAACATGGCCATGCCCATGACCCTGAGAATATGTTTCTATCCCTCATTTCTTGCCTTCCTGCCAACTCAGCTAAAGTAATATTCCTGCTAATATGTCTGCATTCTTTACTTTTGATTTTGCTCAGTCACATTCTACTTTTACCTACTGGGCTCATCTTTTTTTTTTTTTTTTAATTGTTTTTAGTTAACATTTATTTATTTATTATTGAGAAACAGACAGAGACACAGATGAGCATGTAAGGGGCAGAGAGAGTGGGAGACACAGTATCTGAAGCAGGGTCCAGGCTCTGAGCTGTCAGCATAGAACCCGATGTGGGTGGGGCTTGAACCCACCAGTAGTGAGATCATGACCCGAGCCGAAGTTGGACACTCAACAGACTGAGCCACCCAGGTGCCCCTACTGGGCTCATCTTATTAGCCTTCCTGTGTTTGATCTAATTTCTTGGGAAGATCCCAAAATTCATATCTTGTCTAATGACGCCTCTATTACCAAAGGACATTAGATTCCCATTCATGCCGATGATTCATCTATCCATCACATAGACTCTCAATAAATTAGTCTTTTTCTCACTTGGGCATCCCTCTATGTTTCTATTATAATCCTAACACTCCTAATACTAGCCAAGGCCTCTGTGTCCCTCTTCACAAGCGATGATATATGAATAGCATACTTAAAACACCGGAAGATGGATCTCGGTAAGTACTATCAACTATAGATATTTTGTTCTCACAGTAGTAATAGGAGGAAACTGAGGGAAAACGAGTACTGAAACCTCCCGTGCCAATATGCACCAGACCTTGGCTAAAGATAGGGTCCTATGATGGCTTCTCATGGGCCCTTTGCCATTCTCATAAACTTACCCAAATATCCCTATTTATCAGTACAATTCTTGAAAATTGGGGGCCCCAAGTACGGATGGTGATAAAGAGTAATAGAACTCAGGAAGGATATATCTGGAATTGGTGACTTCCTTTCCATTGCAATACCTGTAACCCCATATGGAATCCCAGATTTGTGGGTCTGATACTTGGACATAAATATTCCACTAATGCCTAGTCCTGTTAAAACTTCCTCTTGTAGGACTGGCCTATCATATGTTCAGTAAAAAATTAGACAATGTCCTGCTACATTTATGTATGCATGGCAAATTTAACTGGTCCTATACCAAAGAAATTAACAGCATTTTTAATTTTTTTTTTTTTAAGATACAGAGAGTGACAGCGCGAGCAGGGGAGGGTCAGAGAGAGAGAGACAGAATCTGAAGCAGGCTTCAGCCTGGTAGCTAGCTGTCAGCAAAGAGCCTGACATGGGGCTTGAACCCATGAACCGTGAGATCATGACCTGATCCAAAGCTGGACGCTTAACCAACTGAGCCACCCATGCACCCCTCAACAGCATTCTTATATGTACTACAAGATCATATATTTCTTACTTATGTCTGCAACTCCAGATTTAATAGGAAACAAAACATGGGTGACCCCATTTCTCTACTACAAACATATCACATTTACCTGTAACCTTTGTTTACATAGCCAAACAAAAGGCACAACTCTGGTTACTGGTCCAATTAAATAGATGTTGGCAAAGGGGGTTCCCATTGCAACAGCTTGTCTCTGCGTTAAAGGAAAGAAAAAGAGCCAAGAAGTTTCTGGGCATATTATTGATGGCTATTATTATTTATAAAAGGGGAAATGCCACCCCTAGGGCCAGATTAATAACGGTCCTATTTACACTAAATTGTTTACAATTAGAAATTTTCATTCTGCTATGCTCAAGTATTTTCAAATGGAAAAAAAAAAAAACCTTCAAAGACCCAGAGTATGGTACAGATTGCCCAATGAGGGGCCACCTTAGAAAGGTCTAATACAATTGTTCTATACTTTGATACAGCACTTGCTACTGCAAGCACACAGCTACAGCAGCAGCCTCCTTACAAATCACACACCAAATAAATCAATATAGACAGAACACTACATAATACTGCTAGTGATCTTGTTTTTCGTTGCAGTTATCAGAATGATGAGGTCTCTTTGCTCCCCTGATAAGTCACCCAAGGTGTTCTTCACCAATACCCAGACGCTCACCACTTCTATGACAACCCTTGGTCCTACTAATAATAAACAAAAGGGGGGAGATATGGACTTATTTCTAGAAAATGTATTTTAAGTCCTGAAGAGTGAATGGGGTAATTGCTGAAATGTCAGCAATGTTCTAGTCTCAAGGCTGTATGATAGCATTATGAGAACAGAGCCTCATTATCCCCCAAAGAACAGTTAGATTTTTGTAACTACAAATCCCTTGTAAATTCCTGGCACTCCTTGGAGCTACATGTACTTGCTGCATGTTTTCACATAACCACCAGAAGATCCTTTTTCTTGTTCTATATGATACTCTTTAATACTGATATCTGATGAAATAAAATAAAGAGGAAAGGCGAGGAGAGGAAAGAAAAAAAGAAAAGAAAAAGAAAAGAAAAAAGAAAAGAAAAACTGCTATGTGCAGTTTGCTGCTGCTGTTTTCGCTGGCTGAGGCAGTCCAGCACATCAGCGCAGCCTGTGTCTGAGAACTTTTTCTTCAGTACAGAGCAACAATCCACTCCCAAATTCTTTCCAAGGTGGCATGTGAGTAGAGGGAAGGCCATCTGTCCTGCAAAATATCGTCCCCTCCTCTTCCCTCCACCCACCATCTTTATCCTACTTATCCTGTGCCCTGAATCTCAGCCACGCTTCCAACTGGGCCCTGAATTAGGATGGTGCTGCCACACTCTCCTATAGGGTTATAGTTCACGCTGCCAGTGGCTCTAGAGACAGCCTGCTGGCACTATGCTCTCAACTCTGTGCCTCAGTTCCCCTGAAGAAGCAATTGCAAATTTCCAGAGTTCTCCAAATGTCACTCGCATGGAAATGTGTGTGTAAGATTTCACTGGCCTCTCCCTCTGCATAAGTATGTCACTATACAGTCCACCCCTTAACTATGGTTCAAAATTTAAGTAGACTCATATTTCAGGATTTGTTTAAAGATAATCTCTAATTAGTTTATGGGGAAAATATGCCAATTCAGACTTGTATTACCTCAAGTTTTAATCACTTATATTCCTAGCACAGAAAAAAGTTCTAGCATATAGTGGGTCCTCAGAAAGTATCTGATGAGTCAGAGGATGAATAGATTATGACTGTACAATTAGCCAATAATGGCAGCAAAAAGGAGTTCTAGAGGAATTGACGGATTTTTCAGAAATCTGTGGATACAGAAGGTAAAGCCAACATTATCCCTGGACTTTGTATTTGATAGTCATGCATTTGAGTTGGGTTTCTGTCACTTGGAACCAAGCAATTAATTAAAAAAAGCATAACCCTAACATAACTTACACCAATAAATTTCAAACTTTAGATTAAAGTCATTATTTGTAAGGAAAATATAATTTACCAATATTGGCTTGTGAAGAGACAGAAAAACAAGTTAGTTCAGTAAACACAGAAAAAATTAAGTGGCAAAAATCTCAACAAAGACTGTGCAAGGGGCACCTGGGTGGCTAAGTTGGTTAAGCGTCCCGCTTTAGCTCAGGTCATGATCTCACAGTTCCCGAGCCTGAGCCCCACATCAGGCTCTGTGCTGACAGGGCAGAGACTGGAGCCTGCTTTGGATTCTCCATCTCTCTCTGCCCTTCCCCCACTCAGATCTGTCTCTCAATAATAAACATTAAAAAAAAAAAAGGACTTTGTGCAAAATTTTCCCCTTTGATTAAGCAAGTTTAAAAAAAAAAAACTCAAGGATAGGGGCACCTGGCTGGCTCAGTCAGTACAACATGCAACTCTTGATCTTGGGGTCATGAGTTTAAGCTCCACAATGGGTGCAGAGATTACTTAAAAAAAAAAAATCAAAGATAACACTTTGAAACAGGAAAAATACACCAGTTTCTTATAAACAGTTCTATTATCCTAAGGATGAAAACTGACTTATTACTAAAAATCTTTGAAGAAAATTCACTAAATGACACCAATGAAAGATAATGATCCTCTAATATATGTAGAAAAATTACTTATTAAATTTTATATTTACTAGTTTAAAATTTTTAAGTAGAAAATTAACAAAGGATATCTACTAGAAATTTAGAGCACAGATTATCCTTAATGGTGAAACATTAAAAGCTTTTTCACTAAAGTCAAAACCAAGGCTATTATTTATTACACACTTCTAGTAACCAACATTCTGTGCCAGATCCTAGCTAAAGCAATCCTAAGAACAATTAAATATGAATATTTTATAGTAAATAGTCTCACCAATTGGAAAAGATGGGATTCTTCTGGATTTTCTAAGTAAGAATGTTGACAAACTTTTAAAGGAGTTCTGCAGCATCATAATAAATTAGAATATAAGAACCAAATTGCTTTTACCATGACATCAATAATCAATTATAAACTATATTAGAAAAAAGGTCTATTTCACTACAGCAGCAAAAATTAAATACCCAGAAATAAATCTGTCAAAAAATACATGTAAAGAAGTCCTCTTAAACCAAGTGCACAAAAGATCTAGTTTAATGAAGACATATATTGTTCATGAAGAGAAGTACTATTATAAATCTCTCCAAATCCTATTAATTTATCACAAAAACATAACTTCAAGATGTGCTCACCAACAGTCATGACATTTTTGGGAAAAAATTAGGAAGATGTTAACCCCATCAAAACTGAAAAAACACCAAGAAACTAGAATCAAGGCAAATATTATTTATCAAACATCTCAATTAAAGAATTTAGCAAATGTAAAACAGCATTTCCAACCAGTGAGAAAAGAGTGAAATTCAATAAATGGTTTTTGAATAAAAGTAGCTTGTACTTCACAAAAATCAATTGCCAAATCAATGAAAAATTGGCAGAATGCATACATGATAAATGTCTTAAAATATACAGAATGTTTTATATTTTGAAATATGCAATAAAAATTATCAACTTGTATACATAAATATAAAACATCTACTAAAAAAAGTCACCATAAGTAAAGTTAAATACAAGTGACCAATGAAGAACGAACATTGGTAACAGACATAAAAGACTAACATCTACACTATATGAAAAACAAATATAGATAAAGACAAATCATTCAACAGAAAAATGAGCCATGTTGGGAAAATGCAATTCACACAATATACAAATGGTCTAAAATAAACATGAAGAGATGCCCATCCTTACTAGTGTCAGTTTTTAATTAAAACAATAACAAGTTTTTACTCATTAAATAAAAAGTTTAAAAGTTTAGTATCCAATGCCCTAGGAAATGGATACTCATTCACTGCTGTGAAGAAACTGCAAACTTCTGATAACAGCCATTTTGGAAGCCAAATGAAGTATCTCTTGAAATATCTCTTTAAAACTGCCGAACTTTGGTCCAACAATTCAAAGCCTAAGCATATACTACAGAGAAATCCTTTTATGCACACAGAGTGATACAGGATGATGTTCCTTTAGCAGTGTTTTGTAATCTGGGGGAAAAAACACCCTCTTAAGTGTCCATCTTAGGCCAAACAGACTATGGAACAATCGTTTTTCTTTTTTTTTTTTTAACAAAAGTAAAGAAATTAGGTGTGCTTATACTGAAATAAGCCAAGTAGAAAAGTTTTAGCATGATATGCATATATTTACGTAAAAATTGAAACTATATACTTTGTTTCCTGTGCTTACATATAACATGTATATACATTCATAGAAAAAGGTCTAGGTAGAAAGTTAACAACTGTACTTACAAGAAGGGTATTAGGATTGAAGGTGATTGCCAAAAACAGACTTATCTCTGATGTTTCTTACAAGTTGAAAGTAGTCATATAATACATTTGTAATATCAAATGTAAAGAAAAAGCAGTATGCACAAACTGATACATTTTAAGAAAAAATATACACATAAATTTATTCTTTGTATTTCTTTCTCCCTTCCTACTTGATGTGAACATACAGGAAAGGTTCTATAAGATTACTTGCCAAAATGATGTTATTACTATCTAAAGATACCTCCAATAGAAATGATAAACTCAACTCCTATATTCTCAATTGAAAGACAGAGGAAAATTCAGTTAAAGATTTATAAAAGCAATACAGTATCAACTTAAGTACTTATTATTTTGTTTGGTTACTTATAACATTCACATGGTACATGATCAGATATTGAAATTTTGCCATATCTTTAGAATATAGTATTTGGGGCATTGGAAATAGTTTTCAGACTTAAGTCATTAGTTTATAAATGTTTTGATATTTAAAGATCACTGATCAACTTCTTGTGAGGAATGTACTTCTTGAGATTATTATGTAAAACCCTTTCCAATGAGAATAATATTGACATTCAAATACAACCAGATGCATTTTATCAATACTACTACTTTTCAATGTATAGACTAAAAATTGTTTTAGGAGGACTGTGCTTTTAGGAATTGCTTTATTTTTAGTAAGCAGATTAAATTTTACAAATATTACATTATCAATATGGCTTCTAATTCTTAAATAAATTGCCTGTAGTAATATAGTTTTTTTCATATCTCTACAAGGACAAAGAGAACATCAAAGCAGTCATAGCACACTGTATCTTGAAGACTCACCAAGTAAGTGGTAACTGTCCTCTTTTTTTTCATGCTTTTTGGGAAAGTATTTGCATTGATGATTGTCAGCATAATCCCGCTATAAAGTCCGCTATCATTTCATATTGATGGGGCTTCAGTTAATGGATACAAAGACTGAAAAGTTCATTCACTAATTTGTGACCTTAGCTTCATCCTTGAAAGACTTTTTTTGGTAGTAGGGAAAGGGGACACAAACAGGAGGCAAAACAGCTTCCCTGATGACTTCCAGCACCTTTCCGGGTAGAGGAATTGCTTCTTGTCAATTCATGTTTCACTGAAGTCTTAAATCATGAAAAGAAAACAATGACAAGAGGAACATCCAAAGCTGGTTTTGAAATGGTTATGAGAGAAAAATATATAGTCAGTAGTTTCTTCCCAAATAAAAAGATCATCAGTAAGGAAAAAACATTTTGGAAGGATACCTTCAATGGAGTCCAGAATTTCCCTCCCTTATCTTAGTCACCTAATTCAACGGTCTCTTATAGCAATTTGTCTTGTGAAAGTGCTTCCCACTTCCTTATAAAAGAACAACTCCTTTAGAGAGGCTCTATTGGAGGGGGCACCGGGCAGTGTTAAAAATGTGGATCTGTCATTGAGATCCCAAGATGACCTTAGCAGCTTCCTCTTCCACAGTACAAGAAGAATGCACTAATGTCTGAGTCAATGATCTAAGCTCTAAGAGTCAATCAATGATCCATGTTGTCATCAAAGGCCACCAAGGAAGGAAACATGCCTTTTTATTTCAAATTGTGAAGGCACTTTTATACTATATTATATATCAGTTTTGTTTTCAATTCAGCAATATTTTACATGAAATACCTAGCATCTCTTATATTAGATATTTAAAAATTAGGAGCTGATAATGACAATTCAAAAAAGTAATATACACAGTAAGTGATGTGAAGAGACTCAGAAGATAAGTCATTTGAGTAGATTCTATAAGTCTTTAAAACAAATGACAGGTAAAATTTTATTTCAATATTTAGCATTTAAGGTGAAGAATCACTAAGTGGCACTGGCATTTCTTTTCATATAGAAAGTAAGATATGAGTTAAACGGAAACCATTTCATATAAAAGTCTTTGATTTATTTAGTAATTTATATTTTTATAACAAAGCACTTTTTATATAATTTAAAATACATAGGCTTTGATTGAAGAGTGACTGTAAATGGATCCAGTTTTCTTCCACTTGTGATGACAACTTTGTCAATTCTTCTAGAAGTACTGGTTCTGAAGGAAGCAATTTAAGATGTAACTGAAAGAAAAATATTGTAACATTTAAGAAAATTAAAATTTTGCTTATTCTAGATTTAACCTTCTTGCCAAGGAACAGTAGAAGATACTATTCTATGTTTTCCTTAGATGCTTGTTTATCACCAATTCCCGTTTCCGTCTTGTATCGAGTTGTTTAGTGATACTGTCTCTTAGTAGAACTGAAGCTGTCATCACTCCTCCACCTAAGGAAAGCCCTGATACGGCTGCAGAGACAAGGTCCTAGTTCTAACACTAACTTCTGTGCTTCTTTAAGGTTTCTCTTTTCATTGGAGCTTACTGGTAATGAATGATTGGTGACACTCTGCTTTATCTTCTAAAGATTCATGGAAATTTATATTCAGAAACTATACTTGGTAATTTTGGGAAAGGATATAGAAAAAATTAGCAGCATTCTAATTTTTTCATCCTATATTCTAAATATCTACTTTTAATTTTACCATCGAAATATCTACTTTTAATTTTACATAATTGGATCAAGTGAAAATTCATTTTAGATATAAACAGGACAGATGAAGTATCATATCTGTAAACACTACGAGTCAGCATCATCTACTTCCTTCACTACAATATCCTACTGCATTTCTCCATTATGTTAGTCATAAAAACAACTGTTCTTGCCAAATCACTTGAAACTCAATCAGGATAGAAGTATTTTGATTTCAGCAGCAGAAAAAACAAAATCAACACAAAATCTAACTTTCTCTTCATGATCATAGAAAAACTGCCAACATATGATGACTTGAAAGAGTTAATATTTCAGCATATTGAATCAAATGGATGACACAGAAAAGTTAGGGGAATGAGTCAAAATTGTGCTAAGTAAAAGTAAAGACTACAAAGCTGTGCTGTCTAGCTGCCCAACAGTATAGACCACTCTTTTAAACTTAAATTAATTAAATCTCTATAAAATAAGAAATCCAGTTTCTGAGTCACATTAGCCACATTTCAAGTGCTCAATCACCAAATGCTCCAAGTGGCTGCCATGCTGAACAGTGCAGATATAAAACACTGTCATCTTTGCAGAAAATTCTATCAGACAATCCTACCCTAGAGGAAGGTAAGCGGAGTGTTGTCTTACATTAGACTTACCTTTAGAAACAAGGCAAGATATGCCTGGGCTAACTCAAAATCACGCTTCCTGTCCAACATCATCCCGATCATTTTTAAGAAGCTCTGCATCACTTCTATAGACCCACCGCAGTCAGGAGACAAGCCACGCAGCTCTGTTTCAATTCCTGATGGGCCTAATTCTTTCAGAAGGTTAACAGCAGCTTCATCTGCATTAAGTTTTAAAGAGAATCCAGTAACTACCTAAAATTACTTCACTTAGGAAACTATATTTTCATTTCATACTCATGCTACATATATGTAAATTGGACAGGAAATTCTTCCTGTGGCTTTATTTTTTCCTGATAAATAGATTGAACTCCAAATTAAGTAATAATTAGTACAAAGGATGAGAGCGATCAATTTAGTACAATAAAAAGTACTAAAAGCACTAAGATTTTTGCATTCTTAGTAAGTTTGTTTTTCTCTGCTGTTCAAGCTGTTAAGATGGTCTTAAATCAATCAGATGGTCACATATCAATCAAAACAAATCCAAATACAAAAAGGCTTTAAAGTACATACCAAATTATTAACAGTAGTTGCACTGAGAATAGGATGAATTTTTATTGTTATAAAAAATTTTAAAACATCATATTATGATGAAACACTAACAAAACAGAAATATATAAAAGGGGAAAGAATCTACACCTCTTTCTCACCCACTTCAAATCAACACCTCTTCTCTAGATTTAAGCAATCTTGTTTCTTGTTGCTGTTTTTTAAAAATGTTTGTTTGTTTATTTTGATACAGAGAGAGAACACGAGCAGGGAAGGGGCAGAGAAAAAGAGAATGTCAAGCAAGCCCTGCGCTGTCAGACATGGGGTTTGAACTCATAAGCCATGAGATCATGACGTGCACTGAAATAAAAAATTAGGCACTTTAACTGACTGAGCCACCTAGGCTCTCAGCACTGTGTTATACGCATCCTATGAATACACAATCTGTATACTTACAACTATTTTTATAACAAGCATTTGATAATACAATGGCAATGACTATGTTTTTAGCTATTAGAAAGGGAATAACACCAATGACAAAAGTTTAAAAAACTTTATCTTCTATCCTTCAGTAGACAGTGGAATAAAAACAAAAGCATTTGGATCCAAAAGACAAGAGGATAAATCAAACAGGAGAGTGATTGTAAATCTGTTTATTGCTCATAGATCCTTTTTATATTGTAGTTTATTGTTTATCATTATTAGCTACAAACTGTAACTTTCAAACGTTAAATCTATTGGCACAATAAATAATTTTTAAAATTACCTTTGTAATGAAAAATTTGGGAAGATCTAAAAATCACCTGAGACAAAAGTCTCTGCTGTATTACAAACTATATTTGTAAATAAAAACAAAAGCAAGAAACAGCAGGATGAAATCCCACTAATTTTCCGTACGAAAAGTGTGGAAAGTTCTCAAAATGTTATTGTAATATTGATATTCATCTGAGTTCAGTTGTTTACACTTGTTTACAAATATAACAATACAAAAGCTAAAGTTACTTCACATGAAAGTGAAAATTTGATCTCTTTAAGTTTTTACTATTTTCTTTCAGCTACTGAAAAATCTGCTAATATTTCATTCAATTTCTCTTCACACAAAGTAAAACACGCTGATGATTCTTGGTAAAAGATTTCACAACTTACATTTATTATTTACCAGTCCTTCTTCAAGTTTCATGCAGAAATCTGATTTTTGAGCCAAAATTCCAAGATTTACCACTTTAGACTTAAACAAAAACAAATACACATTATTCTAAGAATACAAATGCAACAAAAAAAATTATATCTTATAATTAAAAGCTATTATTACTTTGTATCTGTAAAATTAGGTCTCGATAAAGAGCTACCAAGGCACAACACAAAACACACCCTATATACTTAGAATGCTCCCATTTGGTTTTACCTGCTGGGGATCATTATTTTGCTCAGGTGCAGCATATCTGGGTACAAGGCCAGGAATTGTTGGAATAAAAAATGGCGCTGATTTGGGTACTTTGGGTGGTTCCTTTGGTTTATTCTTTTTCTGATTAAAAGAAAAGGATAAAGGGGAAAAGACTATGAAGTAATTATCGTGACAACAGTTTTTATGTTTAATTCCAAACCAATTTTAAAACAAAATGCAAAACGTAAAATAAAAGAAGAAAACATCTTCAAATTTGAATGCCAAAATAAAATCCCAATTGACCAATATTACAGATATCTTTAAACTGGGTCTCTCAAGGCGGACCTCCAGTACCTTTACTGATAAGGCAGAAGAAAAATGACAGGGTTCAGGAGAAGCTCTATGAACTCTCATTTTCCTCCAACATGATATTTACATGAATATTCAGGTGAAGAAATAATGATCAAATAATTTTGAACTTCTACAACCTTTTTCACAAAATGGGCTAGAAAATCAAACATACCTAAATGGTCAACAGTTTCTCAAATTTTTTTTCTCCAGAAGAAATGTGGAGCCAGAGGTAGACTTTGCCATTAGAAATAATTTGGTAAAATTTTCTTGTGAAGAATAGCCCTGATTCTTCCAGTTTGTTGGAATTTCTATCGATTTTTTCTTACTTTGAATCTTTATAAAGCAAGAGAACACTAGTGCTCATTTATAGAATATTACAAGCATTAGTAAAATTCTATCAGGAAAACCTCCACCGGAATTCCCACTGACAGAACTTAGTTTTGGTGACCACATGCCACACATCACTACCTCAGGAGCACCCGATGAAAGAGCCTTTCTGTGGTAAACTGCCCAATAAAGGAGTCTCACAATTTTACTTTACATCATTCCTCCATTTTCTAGGAGCTATGTGACCCTACCGAGATTCATTTTTTGAAAGAAAACCAAGGATGAAAGCAGGACCAGGACTGCTCACTGCCACATACACACAGCCCTTCTTGGGGATGGTGGGGACTCTAGTAAAAGTCAGTTACCCTTCTAACTCGCTGTTCTTGAGTCGGAAGGGAGAGAGTCACTAAGCTGTAAATAGGAACAAAAAGCCTTTGGAAGTGCTCCACAGGGCTCTGAAATCATCTAATCTCGTAAGGAAAACCAAAAGGAGATAAATTACCGATAGGACAAAATTTTAATCTCTTTCATTCAGTAAAAAATAAAAATATTGGAGATGTTAGCATATTTCTCCCATAAAGATTATTCACTTGGTTTCTAAAACAAAACTATATCTAAGCAAGCAGCAGAGTAGTCTAAATCCTTAGTTCAATTAATTGGACATTATTCTGACTGCTCCCCTCACACTAACCTACTTGTCCTTTTTAATGCACTGCTTTTATTTTTTAAAATTTTAAAATTGTGTTTATTTTTGAGACGGAGAGAAATAGAGCATGAGTGGGGAAGGGGCAGAAAAAGAAGGAGACACAGAATCTGAAACAGGCTCTAGGTTCTGAGCCATAAGCACAGACCCTGATCCGGGGCTTGAACCCACGAACCATGAGATCATGACCTGAGCCAAAGTCAGACACTTATCCGACTGAGCCACCCAGGTGCCTCTTTAATGCACTGCTTTTAAAGCATTCCATAAAGTACTGCCTTCATAGCTGACACACTGGACAACATCACAGATTTCACAACAACATTCCTACATAACATACCTTCCAGTCAGAAAAATTAACACATGAAAACTCTTTCTTACTCAAGACACACGTCTTTTCTGATGCTAAGTAATCAGTTAACAAATATTCTTACCATACCTTGTCATAGTTATCTATGCAAGTGCTCTTACACTTTCTAATGCTCATAAGACATAAGACATTCATAAACAACACTCACCCTTATTATCAAATGATAGCCTTTGAAGTTTTCTATTCTAGTCTATTCCTTTTAATTATTATTGCTATCCACAAATGGGGATCATAAAATATGCTTTGAAAAACAAATTTATGCCATAATATCCATTTTTCATATAAAATTATAAACTTCTCAAGGACAAAGGAGCTAGGTCTTTTGTCACTGCTATTCTCTTTGGGACATTACCCAGTACTTAGTTCATATTGATTTATGTGCCTGTACTAACACAGCAAACTATGAGGGTCTTCTTGGAGTTGACAGAATAAGGTATAGAATGGCAAAGGGAAGCTGAAGCTTAATTAAAAGACCAGAGAGAGTCTTCTAGTACTCAAATGCCTGGCTACAGAAATATCACACATCATGGTAGCAACTTTTTTTTTTTTCCATTTTAGAAGTCAAAAAGTCTTTTATTAAGTTAGATTTAAAACATCTAACTTCTTATGGCCTTGTAGATGCAGGCTGTACTTTTGCTATATCAAAAGGTCTGCTCAGTGCTCTGAAAGTCCATTTCAAGAGAGAAGGAATCTTGTGATAATCACCGGACCCAACAGCATTCAACTAAATGGTATGCTCTACTACCTTAGGCATTAAGAGCTCCTCCTGAAACCCTCCAAGTAGAAGAAGCTCTCTCTACTAAAGAAAAGGCTTCTGGAATGTGTCTTTAGGAACCCATATTAAGTGTTCTACAGCATTACCTTAATAACATCAAGATTAAGAAGGTTTTTCCACCGTGATTCAGGGAGGAGTGACAGAGTCACCAACTGCTCATTCAACTGTTCTGGGGAATCATACTCTATCATTTCATCGCTTGGTTCTATGGTTTCTTCTGAAAATTCCACATCTTAAAACAAATTTCAGGTGAAATATTAATGCAGGATGAAATTTTTATCATATAAAAGCAACTTAATTTATTCCAAATCCATCAGTATTTCATAATGTGTTCACTCAATATAGCCTTAAAAACTCTATTTATTTCCTTCTCTTCTCATATTATCCACAATTCCCATCACCAGACCCAAAACACTTCTCCACTGGTATACTATTCAATATCTTATCAATATCATCTTAATTATATTTTTGCATTAACTCATAAAGTCATTAAAAATATTTCCTATTAGTTGGAAAATACTTTGACTAAACTTTGCCTTCGGTAGTAATATCCCCCATGTTAGGTTTATGATATTACATTTCAAAAATTATTTTACTATTTTGTGATTACCTTGGGTTTGACAAGTACCAGGAAGCATCACTACTGAAGGAACATAATCTGTGGGAAGTGGGCGTAATGAAACAACTGAATACAGTGAAACATTGGACCTGAGAAATAAAAATATAAACAATATTTTAAGACTTATAAAAAGCTTTTCCAGAAAAACTTCAATTACTAGTAATAAATAATCTCTGCAATCTTGAATTCAACTTGATTCCAAGCGCTTATAAGTAAAAAAAATTCTCAGATAGTATTAATTTGAAAATGCCTTGATTCAGGTCATAGATGTCATCACAAGAGAGTTGTGCATAAACATTATTTATTAATGGAGTCTTTATTAATTTTTTACAGTTTTTATTTTGAGAGAGAGAGAGAGAGAGAGAGAGAGAGAGAGAGAGAGAACGAACATGAGGGTGGGATAGAGAGACAGAATCCCAAAAAGGCTCCGCACTATCAGCACAGAGGCTGGTGAAGGGCTTGAGCCCACGAACCATGAGATCATGACCTGAGCTGCAATCAGAAGTCAGATACTCAATCTACTGAGCCACCCCATGGAATCTTTATTTTAATATAGTACAAAACGTATCTGAGAGGTAATGAATACTTTCATAAGATAACATAACCTCCAAACATTTAAATTGGCACCCTTCATTTAGGGAAATCATTTTTTTAGAAAGTTTAAAAAAAATTTTTAAATATTTTATTACTTTTGAGAGACAGAAAGGGACAGAACATGAGCAGGGGAGGAGCAGACAGAGAGAAAGGAAGACACAGAATCCAAAGCAGACTCCAGGCTCTATGCTCACATAGGGCTCAAACCTACGGACTGTGAGATCTTGACCGTGAGCCAAAGTTGGACATTCAATCAACCAAGTCACCCAGGCACCCTTATTTAGGGAAATCATAACTAAAGGGAAGATGGATTCAGAGAGTTAAGCAGAGAGCAAACATGCTGAACAGTCATGGTCTTTCCCTTCTGTAGAATGGTCCTCTAAAGTGGTCATGTTTCTGCTACTTGACCCTGCACCATAGTCTTGAATGACTAATCAAGATGTAGATAATTCTCCCAAAGGGCTAATCAGATTATCTTTCCCATACATTATAAATCTGTAATGTAAAATAATAATTGGGAATATCAGGTCTGAGTTATATTAAGGATGGTAATATATACTCCCATAGGTATTCTACTATTCTCTTGTCTTGATTGTTTTGCTTATTAGATTCCAGGAGATATTCCATTTTGCATATTACAGTGGCCAGAACTTCTATTGTATATTGAATTTATTTTCATATCCTAAAAATCTAATTATAAAATTTTATTATTAGAAAAGGAATCATTTTCTTCCTCTTCCTTAATAGTAAGAATTAGAGGAATTAGACAACTAAACTCAGGAAATAGATGAAAATATTCTAGACTCAGATGATGAACTTTTATTTTGACTCTTACATGTTCACCATAGTAGAGTTGGATGACATTCATAAACACCATTTCATGGTTATGAAGAGTTACGTAACTAGAAGGACTCTTGGAAAGCATTTTACCCGTACTTATGCCTTATTTTCTAGATAAAGTAGGCAGAGTTGAGAAGTTGGCCAAAGTCATAAAGTGGTAGTATGGCTGTGGCAGGAAGGCCTTTTAAATTTTAAAATTCACTTATCCTTCCTGTAAATAAGAGCCAAATATAATAACTAAAAATCAGTCTTGGGGCGCCTGGGTGGCTCAGTCGGTTAAGCATCCGGCTTCGGCTCGGGTCAGATCTCACGATTCGTGGGTTCGAGCCCCGCATCGGGCTCTGTGCTGGCGGCTAGCTCAGAGCCTGGAGCCTGCTTCGGATTCTGTGTCTCCCTCTCTCTCTGACCCTCCCCTGCTCCAGCTGTCTCTCTCTGTCTCTCAAAAATAAATAAAAAGCAATAAAAAAAAGTGAAAAAAAATCAGTCTTGTGGTTTAGAATACACACTGAAGTAAAGCTACCTAAATTATCAAGGAGATGTTAAATAGACTTATGGGGAATTAATGGTTTATGGGAAATTTCCATTTTATAAATTAAAAAAACAAACAAACAAACAAAAAGCCTCTAAATAGCAATATTAGCAACTGATTTTCTGGCAGTACCATTATCCTCCTCTTTACTCAGAATAGAACTGTATAAAAGAACTTACCAAAGATAAATTCCAAGGTGGTCTACGTGGGAAGTAGCCAGAAAGTCTCCAGTTGGGGACATAGTAACATTGAGAGGAGCGGAGTCCAACAAAAAGCTGTCTATAAGGCTATAAAATGAATTACAATGTTAAAGTATTTAACTCTACCAAAAAAGCACCTAACTCACAAAATATATTTTTGCTAAATCAACACCAGAAAGCTATCACTAACAAATAAGTTAATATGTGAAAACAGTATCTCTTAATGAGAAAGACCTAGAAGCCTAAATAGACCAATTAACTAGAGAAAAGGTTTCAACAACAGGGAAAATACTAGAGGGAATACTCTATTTTTCTGTAATACCATTTTGGTAGACTGACTTGGGAACAAATTCTGAGGAGGTAACACATTTAAAATAAGTCTAATTACCAGTACTCTCCTATATTTTTGTCATTTCAGTGAAGTTTTAAAAAGGCTTAGGCAACAAAAGCAAGTAATGAAAGGCTGTAAATAAGATTAAGAAATAGAAATGGAAAAAACTTGTGAGCAACTCTATTTTTCTAATAGGTACCATGCTATATGTGAAACATGAAAATTCAGTCTATAGAGCACAACCACAAAACAGCTTACGGAAACTGGTCTCACTACTTCGAAATGCTAGCAGAGTTGAAAAGTTGGGAGGGAGAGGAAGCAATTACACACAGGCAGGAGACACAGTATAGGATTCTCAGAGAATAAAATGATTGCGAGGAGCCTTACAAATGAATAGGATTTCAATGGATACTATTGGTAGAGAAATATTTCCTGGCTGAGGGAAATGGGGAGGACAAAGTTGAGGGAAAATACAATTGGGTGTAAGTGAGAAGGGGTTTGGTAAATTAGTAGGTACATAAGCATAAGGCTGCATATAGCACCTTGAATACCATACATTTGCGTTTGCTTTTATCTTTTAATCAATGGAAAATCACTAAAGACTTTTGAGCAGATAGTGGTATAATCCTCACTTTCATAAGAAAATCTGCCATCAGAATGTAGAAGATATGTGAACAGGAAGTATAGTGAGATTATGATGGTAGTCATCTAACCAAGCAATAAAGATCTGAACGAGAACGGTGGCGGCAGGAAGTGACAGAGGGGATTAAGCTGAAGAACAGATCCTACTACGCTTGATCTTAGCCAAAAGGCCGAGAAGCGATGTGACACAGGGGATTTAAGGAGTAGAAAGAAAGGTCTAACCCATTGGCCTCTTGTAGTGGAGACTTTTTACACTGGCTGAGTTTGAGCACCTTGTTTACTTTAAGAGAAGCATAGTCATGGTTGTTTTAAAAACTAGTTTATTCTCTGAAGCTGATACATTCATTATCCATGAGAAGGCACAGCAAAATAAATGAAGTTTCAAATCCACATTAAATAAAACAAATTAAAAAATAATAGAAATTAACACTTTTTAGTGGTCCAGGTTAGATCATACTCTGAGCCCGTTAGTCTGCTCAATTTAATCCTCACAACCCTCAAAAGGTAGATATGTCCATACCATACAGATCAGAAAAATGAGGCCCAGTAAGACGTTTTAAAAAAAACCTTTTCTTAATGTTTAACTTATTTTTGATAAAGAAGAGACAGAGCATGAGAGAGGGAGGGGCAGAGAGAAAAGGAGACACAGAACCGAAAGCAGGCTCCAGGCTCTGAGCTAGCCGTCAGCACAGAGCCTGACACGGGGCTCGAACCCACAAAGGTGAGGTCTGACCCGAGCCGAAGTCGGAGGCTTAACTGACTGAGCCACCCAGGCGCCCCCCATTAAGATTTAAAAACCTGCTCATGACAGAAAGCAACTGGGTCAAGGATTGTCACCCAAGCAATCTGAACACTTAATCACTATCAACTCCATAAAACCACTATTGAAATTAAAGATACAATAAACAGCTCAATATACAGACCCAGAGGATGCCTACACTGCTGATTCATGGAATACACTCTAAGCAGCTCAAATGTAAATGAAGACTCTCCAGTGTTGACGTAAGTGACTTTTTCCATGATAAAATCTCTTTCTCAGTTTGCTCAGAGTAATTAAAAATGTAAACTTTAAGTAATGAATGCTAGATAGGAAAACAAAACTAAAGTTAGGAGCACTGAAGACAAACACACACTGAAGTGTGCTCAGGACAATGACTACTGTTTAATTCTTAGTTATTGGGGGAAAAGATGAGTAATAACCTACCTGATTTCTGTTCAAACCTACTTTGGAAGCTCACAAGAATGGCTTTTCTTAGATTAAAGGGACGTGGGGGAAAAGGAAATGTTTGCTAAACACTTACTATATACCAGAGACAGTTACATTAATTTATGCTAATTCGCTTACGCCAACAACCAAGAGCAGAAACATTATCTCAGCATGTACAGATAAAGATTAAACCTAAACACAACAGTTTCAGATCTTACCATTTCTTCTGTCTTGATCAATATTTGCCCATTAAAAGTTATATGAGGGGTGAAACTTCCTAATACATTTAGAATCTGTTAAAAAGAGAATCTAATGGTTGAGCAAATTTATGTTACTTGATACTGTAATTATTTTGTCAAATTCATTGTGCAACTTGACTTCCACAGCTGTTGTGCGTGGGTGGACCGGCTCTCTATTATGTAAAAGCATTAAATTAAAGAAAGGTGGTTTCCACACACACACAGTATTTTACACTGCCACCGTAGTTCATAATGCGTAAGTGTACAGGCTTAACCTCAGACCTAGCTATCACACTGCCTTCTGCTAATCCCACAAGATGAGAAGTCCCAGGTAAACTGTAATTTTTTTGAGCAAACATTAATAAAATTCTAAGGATCAGATTTTCAAGCAGAGACTTGTATATACAGGTTAACAGTAAATAATTTCTGATTATATTCTGAGCAAATGCACACAGCATCTAAATGTTCAATCTCAAAAGGGACAGAATTACCTTACAAAAGAATCTTAAAGAAAAGAAACGAAAGGAACGGTTTTGTCTCAGTGAAAAATGCAAAACAATGCTGTATTACAACTATTTTCATGTAATGCTCCACAGAGAGCAGGAGTCAGAGGGTGAGAAAGAACAAAATGTAAAATTCTACTAACTTTTCACTTTTATATTTTTCTTACCCCAAAGGGGTTCAATCTGAATTTCTAATAGGTTAAAAACAACCAGAAATAAGAAATGGATGCCAGATAATTTCAGGGAAAAAAATTTCAACTCTGCTTCTCTGAGAATTCTACAAACACGGGAAAATTTTCAGCACTTTAAAAACAAAAACATTTTACAGAAAACAGTTCAAAACCCATCCAATTTGTTCTAGATAGGCACTGCAGATGGGTACATGTGTGTTACCACACCCACAGGTGTGCTCATAGTTTCACTTTTCCGACTATAAGAAGTCAATTCACTCTGAAATATTTAACATATTATGTAGATGATGAAACTGCTTACTGAAGAACTAGGAATATCCAAAGGTTGCCCTACTAATTATAGACTTAAAAAAAAAAGGGAGAATCAAAAATCCCAACAGTTACCTAGGCTTGTATGATGAAATACTGATCCTTACTTCCTTATCATCTTCTACAAAATCAATTCATCCTCAGAACATTACACAACCAAGCAAAGTTGGCAAAGTTGATATCACAATTGTTGGGAAATCTGTTTCTTTCTCTTGTGCTTATTACAGCAAATTGTCAGTCACAAACTATGCAACCTTGGGTAATTCACTTCCCTCTGAGCCTCCATTTCCTCATTTGTAAAATGGGACTAATAACAGTAGTAGTAACTACAGCTATTAGGATATGAGGGAAGATGAAAATGTAAGCACATATAAAAGTCAGCTTAGTTGCAATCAGGCAGCAGCAGTTGTCTGATATTGTTTTTCAAGCTTTCTCATGCACTCTGCCTCATAGCCAAACCAAATAAATATTTATGTTTTTCTTTATTGAAATATACTTCAGTCTAATCAGTGTAGAAATTATTAGATTTTCTTTTAACAACCTCTACATGACTGACTCATTTTTTTGCCCATTTGTTTGTCCCAGCTTTCCTTTGTATTCACTTAATATTGTCTCAGGGTTCATCTAAAAATAAGGTATCAGAGTTGAAAACTGGTCAGATTTAAATCTGTTCAACGTTTTACTGAAATAAGAAATTTTTAGCAAAAAACTAAAGATTGAGTCAAAGACTGATGGTTCTGAATGCTGGTTTCAGATCTTAATTCTTACATTCCAAACAAAAGTTTACCACTATTTATTTACTTAATGTTTATTTATTTTTGAGAGAGACAGAGACAGAGCATGAGTTAGGGAGGGACAGAGAGGGAGACACAGAATCTGATGCAGGCTCCAAGCTTTGAGCTGTCAGCACAGAGCCCAAAGCGGAGCTCGAATGTTTACTACTTTTTTTTTTAACTCTGAAAGTGAGAGAGAGAGAGAGAGAGAGAGCAAGAGAGAGAGAGAGAGAGAGAGAGAGAGAGAGAGAGAGAGGAGGGGCAGAGAGTGAGGGAGAGAGAATCCCAAATCCCAAGCAGGATCTGCATTGTCAGCATGGAGCCTGGTGTGGGGCTCAAACTCATGAATTGTGAGACCATGACCTGAGCTGGAATCAAGAGCCAGTCGCTTCATGGTGCCCCCTACCACTGTTAAAAAATATTTTACCAATTTAGTACTACTGAACACTAACCCATCTCCCCCGTCAAATGTGAACTGAAACTAAAAAGGTGTATACCTTGTACAGCTTTCCTACTACAAAGCAATTTAATTATAATGTTCATTTTCAGCAGATAGTCTAAAAAGCAACAGACAACCAGTATTTCTAATCTAGTATTTAAAAAAAAGGAGTTTTTAAAAATTACAGAAGTCCAAACTTTAAGTGAACTTTTTTAAGTCAGAAGACACAGCCAACTAATTAGATTTTGTTTTATTACATTTTAGGTGAAAGAGAGACACACCTATTGGAAAAGATTCCTAGTTCTTAAAGCTGGACCTATTAGACACTCTTGCTATGCATATTCCAAATCTGGTATGTACACTGGTATGTGCCTCATTCCTATACCAAACTTAAAGGGAAATGAGTCTATCAGGGTTTTTCCCTTGTAAAGGTCAAACTGCTTTCAAGTAGAAACTTACCAATTCCTGAGAAAAGGGGAAGTACAATTGGACAGAGTATAATTTAGGAATATTTCAAGGTTTAAAAAAGTATCATATTCCTTCTCATTTTTCCCTTATAGTATGTTCCTGTTAAAATACATACTTCACTGGTTCCATCCCTACTCTCATACTCTAAGCAATTGTTAAGTGATACGATTTTAAATTGTATCTATTCCTACATAATTTTTAACAAAAAGGTTGCTCCCTTGCTATCACTCTGTAGGTCTCCAATGTTCAAATTATTTAACAGAAGTAGGTAATTTTTAACTTTAAGTACTGTTTTTGTAACAAGTTTCAATCTATGAAACGGATTTCTGCACACTGCTCGGTTTTACCCAAATTATAAGAAACACATTTTCATTACTTTAAGGTATCTTAAACAAGAAGTGATAAACAGAAAATACATAATATATAAAAGTCAAGTTAAGGTTTTCAACCTTTTAACTAAATATAATATCAACAACAACGAGATACTAAGAATTTGCAGTCCTAAAATCTGAAATCTATTTTGGAGTATCAAAAACTTCAAATAAGCTTTCTTAAAATGTATGCAACTCACTTCTATATTGCAATTTTGCAGGAAAAGAAAACCTAAGAGGGGTTGCACTTTCCTCACTATTATCTTTTATAGCGCTACTCCCTGCTGTTTATGAGATCTAAAACACTCCAAGGATAAAACAGAGTAAGGTTAGAAAAATCCCAAAATATATTCACATTCAAAAGACACACAAACCATTAACTATAGGTACAAGTTACATATAAAGACAATGATTGAGAAATCTTGTGACAGACACTAGGGGTTTAAAAATAAACTCACCACCCAGATGGAAGGTCCCAAGTTCTAACAGTGCAATCCATTGAAGCACTTATTAGCCAACGACCATCAGGACTGAAAGCCTTCAAATTAAAAGAAAAACTTGAATACATATATGATGTGTGTGTTTGTGTGTGTGTGTGTGTGTGTGTGTGTATTTATGTGTGTATACTCATGCCTGTATATTTAAAGGCTTAATGCAAGAAATGAAAACAAGATGCAGGCTTCATGAAAAAATAAGTCTGAATAAAATTTAGACTGCCGTATCTTATAAAAAAATCATTTCTTATATACCACTGTTTGGATTTAAATAAGAATTATGCTTTTATACGTATTATAAAAAGTTTTAAAAATTAACAGTATCATCCAATTTTCATTTTTTACTACATAACCTCCTACATTTAGAGACAATTAACAAACTGACTACAGACATTTTTAGCATAAAACTGCTATTCTGGAACATTCAATCAAATATTTCATTAGCCTAATTTCAGTTATAAAGTTCTGTGAAAGAAACAAAACCTATATTTCACTAAAGAGTCTATATATTAGACTGGCTTTCTAAGAGTCCAAAATGATTTTTAAGACAAGACTGCAAACTCTCTTAAAATATTAAAATTACTGAAGAACTACTACTTCTATTTACTTGTAGCTTCAACTAAAGATCTCCTTTTATAATGTTTTAATTCCAAAATGTAGTAATTCAAAATGTAATTTAAAACCATAATAATTAGAATTTCAAAATAAAAGTAAATAATAAACTACTTATGCCACCTTAATAAAGCTATATATTTTCTATTGCTGTAAATGGATAAATAGCTCTCACTTTCCTGAAGCACGTAACTGTTATAAGGCTTAGATCAGGTTATATGTGAAAGCAGACCTAAAACAAAAACCTTTAATTATTCATCCAGGAGTCTAAACACACCACAGGGATTATGACCATCCATATTAACAGGTGATATTGGAGTAAGTGGCCTCCAATCTGTTCAGTGAGTTGCAGTGACACAGCAGCAACTCAAACCTTAAGGTACAGTGAGCTCAATGTATAGGATCATGCACAATAAGGCCAGGGAAAATGACTCTGATAGGTAAAAGTATTATATGCTCACAGATTGAACTGAACAGGAATAATGTATTACTGAGCTGGAGAAATTCCAGACATACAAATTCAAAATAAGGTTTGAAAAGGAAAGAAATACAAAGGGCAAGCTGGCACCGACTGGTTTTAAAAATGCATCAAAAAATTTCATCAAAATCATTCCACTCCTGCCATTTATACAGATGATGTCACAACAAATTCTGTTGATCTGCCAATCTCCTGTCTGCAGAACAACACAATTTCCTGACTTTTTCCCCCTATATTTTTATGGGAACAGATAAAATGCTGATTTCTGGTACAAGAATGGATAAATATAGATATTATAATCTCCACTAAATAGCCCAGATTTTATTTTAATTTTTTTCCTGTTTTCAAGTGAATCAAAGTGTCTGTAACTGATGAAAAATAACAATGTATAAACTTAATATAGCCTCAATATATATTTTTCAAATTAGAGTACTTTTTATCATATCTTATATCCCACCATAATAGTAAGCTAAAATACATTTTTAAACTACTGATTTTTAAACTAAATGATTAAACTATTCTAGAGTTAAGAAATCTAAACTAGAAATAACACTAAACTGGAATAAACCAGATACCAGATATTCAAGGTCTCCTACTATTCATTTGTTATGCATGCAGAAAATCAGAAATGAGTTTTCTCAGCCTAATTTAATAAAATGATATACTTATGTTTCAATAGATTATTTATTTTCCAAAGGATATTTTAGCCTTGCTTAGAGCTTAAGAGAAAAAGATGAACTCTGAGATTTATACTTTAATCTCACAGCATTAACTCCCTGTGAAATATTACATTTCTTTGTCTTTTTCTTTAAAACTCTATTCTTTGAAAATTAGTTTCCAAATTATTTATTTTGAATATCTCATATGAAAAACTTAATGCTACTTAAGGATAATAGTTTTAATTATTTGAAATATTTTAACCTAAATAGAAACAGAAGTTAGTCAAGTTTTATTTAAATATCAAGTTCATTTTACCAGGTCATTTATTTGGCCTTGGTGTCCAGAAAACTCTCTGACAATCTTCCTAGTTTCAATATCCAGAACACTAATGGAGAAATCATCCAAGGCAAGTCCCAGAATGCCACTAGCAAGATAAATAGACCAGTTTTAATAAACAAACCAACAAACCTTTCACATTAAGATCTCATAGTCTTTTTAATTTTGTTAATAATCAAGTATACCTGTGGAGAAATTAAACAAAAATTTTTTTATGTTAAATGTATGATTTCACCACTTGGTAAATCATTTAAGACTTTTACCAAAAACATCAAAAAGAAAATCCATCATCATTAAAGGAAAAACTTTACCTGTCTCTATGTAGCAGCATCATATTCGGAGATGAATCAAGGCTCATAGAGTGTATTAAAAGTTTGTTTTTAAAGTTCCAGAACTTGAGTAATCCTTCACTACCAGTTGTAATTGTCAACTGGTTTAAGCCATCCACTGCAACACCTCTAACAGATCCTTTATGAGCTTTAAAGCATATGTTAAAAGGAAAAAAAAGTAAGAAATGGCATTGCTTCTCTGAACACTACACAAAGAATGATTCCTTCACTTAAATATCTAAGCTCCCTCTATTTAGCTTCCTTAGAGTCTTAAAATTAATCTAGATTTCAGGAAATAGGAAGAAAATTATTATATTGCTGTAACTGAAATAATATCCATCAGGTTGATGCCAGAAAGCTTAAGATTTTGTTTAACAAAAGGGGAAGAAAACACAAATTTTAATTTGTATAATATCTACTTTCCCCTGATCTATCAGCAACTTCATTCTCTTTAAGTATTTCAACATGGTGTTTCAAGTAGGGATAATGACAGTAACTGCCAGATAGGGTTGATGATAGCCCATCTAGAACCTTAGCAAAATGCCTGGCACTCAAGAATTTGATAAATGCCAAAGACAGTTAGTTATTAGCCTTGTATCTATCTATATTATTATATTTTTAAATAAGAAAAGGAAATAAATTCAATACCTTGATCCTCGCCAAAACTTCCTCGATGAATACCAGACTGCATATTATATACATCTACAGTTCCTGCTGAGAGACCAATTACGGCAAAGTTTCCACAAGAAGTTATATCTACTGCCTTTGGGGAAAAAAATTTAAACACAAGTGATACAAAAAAAAAATATAACTAACATTTTAACTATACTTTATGGTTTCCAAATATCTTTTCACCTACTAATTACCTCATTAAAAAAAAGAAGCAGGCTAAATGAACTGCTTCATTAATTTTCTTAAATACAATGTCATTGTACTTGGGTGTATAAGAAATATCTGCTTTATTCTATATCCATTCTCTAAGAAGTATACAGAAATTATCCAAGAAAAGAAAACCTAACCAAAGTTAATGCAGTTGAAATTTACAAAGTTAGAAGAATTATATTTCAGGTGGCCTTTAATTTTTAATTTATTCACAACACTCCTAAAGTCAAAGTATTCCATTGCCTAATTTCTTTACCTTACTTTATATGATTGCTTCTACAGCAGATATAAACTGAAAACATATCCTTAGGATGTTCATCATTACTATATTAAGCTTCAACTTTATTGTCTATAAAAGAGGCTAACAACAGGCAACATCAGAGGACAGCTGCAAGGATAATATAAAATAATGCCTCTTAGGGGCACCTGGGTGGCTCAGTCATTTAAGTGTCTGACTCTTGATTTTGGCTCAAGTCATGATCTCATTATCGTGAGACTGAGCCCCGTGTCAGGCTCCACACTGTGCATAGAGTCTGCTTAAGATTCTCCCTCCACCCCAACTTTCTCTGTCCCTCTTCCCCTCATGTGTTCACATATGCATATGTGCTTTCTCTCTCTCTCTCAAAAAAATAAATAAATAATGTGTGTTAGGCACAGAGCCCAGAAGAAAGTAAGCACACAAAAAATGTTAGCTATAATTATCGTTACCACTACTATTACAAAAACTACTCAAAACTGTGCAGGTAAACTTATGAAGCTTAAGATAAAATCTCGATGGTTTAGAAAATAGTATAAAAGCTTAAAACTGAATTTTTGTACTATGGAGAATAGAGCATACATATTTTCAAAATGCTGTGTACAAAACAGAATAAACTATGTAATTACACTTTCAATAAGTTAAAAACAGGCATTCACTAAAAAACAGAATAGATAAGTTCAGCAAGGTTAACTGATAAGTTAGTACACAAAAATTAACTGTATTTCAATACACTTGCAATAAACAATCCAAAACAAAATTAAGGAAAGAACTACATTTATAATAGTATTAGAGAGAATAAGATACCAGGAAACCAAAGAAGTATGAGACATGTAAATAGACAACCACAAAATATTGCTGACAGAAATTAAGGATCTACATGAATGGAAAGATATCCCATGTTCATGGATGAGAAGTAATATTAATATGGTAACACTCCTCAAATTGATTTACAGTATCAACAAAACTCCTCCCAAAATCCTAGCTGCTTTCTTTGCAGATACTTACAAGCAGATCCTAAAATTCACATGGAAATGCAAGAGACTAAAATAGCCAAAACAATCTTAAAAAATAGAGAACCTGTAGGATTCAGTTTTTCTAATTTCAAAACTTAATACAATGGAACCATAGTCAAGACAGTGGTTCTGGCATAAAGACAGACATATAAAACAATGGAATAGAATTGACAATCTAGAAATATTCATATTCATGTCAAATTTATTTCTAGCAAGCACACCAATACTATTCAGTAGGGGGAAAACAGTCTTTTGAATAATGATACTGAGACAAGTAGGTATTCATATGTAAAAGAATGAACTTGGAACCCAACATACACCATACACATAAATTAACTCAGAAAGGATTATAGGCTTAAATGTAACAGCTAAAACTACGAAACTCCTTAGCACAAATCACAGGAGTAAATCTTCATAGCCCTGGGTTAGGCAATGATTTTCCAAAAACCAGAGAAAAAAAGCGGGGGGAGGGGGGCTGGACTTAATTAAATTAAAAACTCCTACACTGAAAATGATATCAACAAAAAACTGAAATGACAGCCCACAAAATGGGGGGGGAAATGTTGCACATCACACATCTGATAAGGGATTTAGAGCCAGAATACATAATCAAGTAATACAACTTAATATAAAAAGACAAATAACTTCAAAGAAGACATACAGTCAATAAACACATGAAAATAGGCTGAACATTGAGTCCCTAGAGAAACACAAATTAAAATCACAATGAGACACTATATCATACCAACCAGGATGGCAATAATCAAAAGAGCAGGCAATCACAGTGTTGGTTAAAATGTACAGAGATTGAAACACTTATACATTGCTAGTGGAAGTATAAAAGGGTGCAGCCACTTTGGAAGACAGGTTGGCAGTTCCTCACAAATGTTAAACAGAGTTGCATTATGACCAACCCTTCTAGTCCTAGGTATAAATTCAGAGAAACAAAAACATATGTTCACGTAAAAACTTATGTGTGCTAGGGTCCCCTCTCTAGGGAATGGAAAACAAAACAAAACAAAACAAAACAAAATAAAACCTCAGGGCAAAATGGCTATATGTACATGTGACAACAACATCCCTCATGACCTTGTAACATGAGACCACTTAATCAGACTGCATGTTTGTGTGTTACCATATATAGTAGACAAAGAAATAGAAAACATACAAGAAATTATGCCACATGGCATTCAGGGCTCAGTTCTTCAGAAACAAACCCAACTGAGAGGTGCTGGCACAAATAAAGTTCTTCCTGGAGAGAAAAGCCTTGGTGTCATGACTCCCTTTGTGAAAATTCTGCTACTGCACTAATGTTAGCGTTATTTATGAGAGTCAAGAAGTAGACAACATTAAAGGCATCAACTAATCAATGGCTAAAATGTGGTTTCTATACAAATGTAGATTATTCACAATAAAATGAGTAAAGTATGTTATAAATGGTATAACATGAATAAACTTTAAAAACATTATGCTAAGTGATGGAGAAACCAATCAGAAAGACCATACATTGTATGACTCCATTTACATTAAATGCCCAGAATAGGAAAATCAAAGAAATAAGATTGTGGTTACCTAGGTTAGGGAGATGGGAGAGGGGAAGTACAAGAAAGGGGTTTCTTCTTGAGTTGATAAGAATATTCTAAAATAATACTGATTAGATTTTAGTGATGATTTCCCAATCCTATGAATATACTAAAAAAATCACCAAACATTTTAAAAGAGAATTTTATGGTTTGTAAATTATATTAATAAAACTGTTTCTTGAAAAGTAGAAGCAGGGCACCTGGGTGACTCAGTCAATTAAGCATCCAACTCCTGATTTTGGCTCAGGTCATAATTTCATGGTCCTAGAATTGAGAGCCTGCGTCAGCTCCGCATTGGGCACGGAGCCTGAGTAAGATTCGTTGTCTCCCTCTTCCTTTGCCCCTCCCCCACCCACACAGATGTGTGCTTTCTCTCTCTCTGTCTCTCTCTCTCTCACTAAAACAACAACAACAACAACAACAACAACACTCCAAAAAGCAGAAACAACAATTCTGCAAACCAAATTTGGCATCGCTTCTTTAGATCTGAAAAATCTGAACACAACAGAAGTGGACTAACAAAAGCAAACAAAAACAAAATTTCTTAAAAGGAGTAAACTTTTACATAAACATGGCATTTAAAAGCTGTATTTAAGGGACACCTGGGTGGCTTGATCGGCTAAGTGTCCGATTCTTGGTTTCGGCTCAGATCATGATCTCACAGTTTGTGAGTTTGAGCCTGGCATCAGGCTCTGCGCCAAGAGTGTGGAGCCTGCTTAGGATTCTCTCTCCCCCTCTCTCTCTCAAAAATAAAATAAATTATATATATATGTATAAAATGAAAGTTGTATTTAAGAAAGGCTTAGAACTCAATTAGAATTTCTCTACAATTTCTCTTCTCAAAAGACAAATATAAGACAATAAAGGCTTTAAATAACTTCTATATCTATAAATCATTAAAGAGTTAGCTAAATCTTACTTCTTTATCAAAAGAAATCAAGAAAGAAACCTTAAGAGTCACATTCATTAATAACAGTTCTGTATACTCAACATAATTAAGGTAAGAACATTCACTGATAAATGCTGAATTCATCCTTCAAAGGGTATTCTGAGTAATCCTACATTAATTAGAAAACTAAAGCAACTAATATACTATATATAATTAAGCAAAACTTAATTTAAACCTAAACTAATTCTCTACAGTTGGAAAATTTAACACTATTAGGGAATAATTTCATTCATTTGTTTGTTTGTTTTATAGTTTATTGTCAAGTTGAGATTAGGGAATAATTTCAAATGTTAAACTATCCTTTAAACCAACAGGATTATTAATAAACATGAGAATAACAAGATTGCCACAGGACATTTTTCCAGGAGAAAATGCTCTTATAACAAGCTCAGGCTCACTTACTGTTGCAGTTATGTCATCTGTCTTTAGCTCTTTTGGCTTGAGAAAGTAAGAGCCTATTGTAGATCTCTGGTAGTTCCAGGTTGAACAAGATAGTTTACCTTGATGGCAAGCAATGATACTATCCCAGTCACTTTCACGAGCTTCCTCTAAAATATAATGAAAAGCATAAGTCAATTTATTTTTCATTCCCTCACTCATTCATCTATCTACTACTTATTAAGCATATAATATTCTATGTTATCATTAGGCACTAGGGACAGGTAATTTTGGATAGCAATGAGCTTCCAATCTAACAAGAAATTCTGGGGGCACCTGGGTAGCTCAGTTGGTTGAGCCGGATTTTGGCTTAGGTCACGATCTCACGGTTCATGGGTTCGAGCCCCACATCAGGCTCTGTGCTGACAGAGAGGAGCGTGCTTGGGACTTTCTCTCTCTCTCTCTCTGTCCCTCCCCTGCTCACACATTCTTTCTCTCTCAAAAATAATCTTAAATATTTTTTTAATTCTGATTAGAAGAAATTATAATAAAGAATGATAGTGTCTTATAAAAGCACTCAGAGTTTACTAAGAGACTTAAGGACAGTAATAAATGGCTCCCTGAAAGAAGCAATAAAACAAACAAATTAATTGGGGGCGGGGGCACAAATAGGTTCAAGAGTAACTTGAACAAAAAGAGGCAAGTAAGTGATGCATTTCCTGAGAAGGATGGAAAGCAGGTAAGGCAACTGGGGCCATATCAGAGTCCTGAAAGCCATGTTCATAAGAGGAGATTACATCCTACAGCCAATAAGGGCCTCTGAAAGATTTTTAAGCAGCTGAGTGACATGATTCAGATGTCTTAGATAACTCAGGCTCTAAGGTAAAAAATGGAAAGCAGGGTGGTCAAAATTAAAGTTTTTTTTTTTAAAAAAGGAAAGAAACCATCACCAGGTTGATATAATAACCTTGAAACGGAAATGGTGCATTATTTCTATGGTAGTTTTCACTCAATAATCCAACCACATTATCTACATTTTTCCTAAAGTCAATTCTTTGAAAAAAACACCATAGAATGATGTAGTATATTAAGACCTCAGTGTATTCCCATTTTGATTAAATTAGAACTTTATGTTCTTCAGCTTTAGCTTTTTATATTAATGACTCACATCATACCAGACATATAAGAGAATAAAAGAAAGGGCTACAAAATGAAATTCTAAATACCGTTTATTAATAGCTCTTATAGAGAAGAGCAAAACCTGAAATTAAAAGATAATTTCAAACTATAAATAACTTCTTTTTCATCTTCACATTAGATTAGTATGCACTTGGAGTTACTTCCGAATGCTTATTAATATCTGCAAATGCTTTGAAATGAAGAAAATTTAAAAACAGTCGGAAAAACAGAAAAGCAGAACTTGGAACACAGTGTCAAGTTACCTACCAGCTGCAAATTTTGTGATGGGTGGAAGTCTTACTGACAAGGTGTTCTGAAGTCCTTTACGTTTGACTCTTTTTTTATTTATTAATCCTGGAGTTGAGGTAGAAAACAACATAGCTATGATTCCTTCTTAATGAAAAATGAACATAAAACAGAAGCTATTCCTTATCACGTAACTATAAAGCTCAGGATATTCTTATTTAAGTCAGGAACCAAATAAAGATGATGTTTTTACCACTATTACTTAATCAGTTTTGAAATTCAGTACATATAATTAGGTAAGAAAATAAACTGAGATATAAATAATTGAAAAACAAAGGTAAAAAACACTTTTTATAGATGAAATGATAGTCACATAGTCATGTAAATCAAGAGAAACAACCAAATAATAATTAGAAGTAATAATCATTTCATTAGACCAAATACAGAATCAATAAAAACAGTGAGTCCCTACAATGCAATATTTAAAATTATAATCATTATTTAGTAATTACATGTTATATATTCTTATATATTACTAAATACTAATAATAACACTATTAGTATTATTATACTATTTTTACAATTGTAATTGTATACTATTATAATAATAGTATAATAATACTAATAGTATAATAGTATAATAATAGTATAATAATAGTACTAATACTATAATACTAATAATACTATTGCAAGTAGAGACAAAATGAACAAAGGTTATAGCTATAGCACTATCAAAAAAATTAGGAAATTATATAAAAATACATACGATATCACTGAATAATCTCAAATATACAAGACGAACAGGAGGAAAACTACAACAACAACAACAACAACAACAACAAAACTTCATTAAGGTACTAAGGAAAATAAAAACTTGCATGAGGATATATTATATTCATAGATGTGAAGATTCTTAAAGATATCGAATCTCTCCAATTTAATGTCTAGAAGTATTACTTGGATACTGATTAAAAACTGATCCTTAAAAAAATAAAAAGATCTTGAAACTCATCTGGAAGTATATACAAGCACGAATAGCCAGGATCGTAGCTAAAAAGAGGAGTAATTATGAATAAAACAGAAAACCTTTTTGAATATATAAAATCTTGCAAAGGCTGGAAACTATGGGAAAAGACACAGAATAAAGCAAGTTGATTCTGCAAAAAGATGGGACACTGCTTACTTTGATGCTTTCTCTAAGGTCCCTTCCATGTTTAAAATCCTACACTCTACACTTAGCTCAAGTTAGATCATCCACGTCTTCTGGGTGGCAGCAGTATATTTTTATCACCCAAGATACCTAATTCTTTTCAATAACATTAAAGCAGCACTCAACCACTTCGACAGCAATACTGATGTTAAGAATCTTTCTATTACTCTTCACACAAGGGTTTTTAACTTTCATCCAAGAAAAGGAAATTTATCAATGAAATCTCCTCTTGTTGTCTCACAGTATTTTGAAATGTTTCTTTTGTGTCAAGCAACCTTTTTTTTCATCTTGCAAATGACCTACCATGTCCCAAACTCTTGTTAAATTTTTCATGTATTGTGGAAAATGACTGAAGAGTTCCATCTTGACCTGTTGATATATAAAGAAAATACCTATCAAACTTCATCAAAACAATGGATCATTTGAATCTTATAGATTCTTAAAACTTGAAGTTACAGTTTGGGATACTTTAAAAAGAGAGCTAAATTGCAACTACTTCATTATAATATTCACCTGTGCATAGAATGCCATTTAGTAAGAACAAAGGATAATATGAGGTGCTAATAACTTTCAGCAAATTATTAGACTTGGCAAGAGCTAATGTTTCAGAATCTGACCACCTGTCTATGAGGATCAGTATGTAAAGTAACACTCCAAATGAAGATAATACCTACAGTGCTTCCTGAAGAATTCAAAAAGAATTTCCTCATTTACCCAGATTTCCAAATCACTCAAAGGGTATTTGAATTAGAAAATTTATTAATATCAAACTTAATAATTCCTAAGCACCCTGCTCTCAATACTTTCTGGAATAAACTAACCACAGGAAGCAGAAACTCACTTGCACTAAGAATCTGCTGTCCGTTTTGTCCATAATATCTGATTTTGGTAAGAGGAGCACTATGTCCCATTCTGAATCTCAGAAGCCGGCCTTCACCTGTGGGACCATCAAATATCCATATCTGCCAAGAAATAAAAAGGTAAGATTCTTTCACAAAGTGTTAAGTGATCTGCAAGCAGTCAGATCATCATCTACACATATCAACTGGCACTGGGTAGTGGTTGCCAGTCTCCTGATGCTGGAGAAGGGGATGGGGAGTGATAAACTGTAACTCTCACTTCATTGCAATCATGTAACCTGCTGTGCTTTTTGTTTCATCTATACCATTATCATATCCATTTTCCTTTTATCTTCTAGGTTTCAGGCGAATACATTAAAACAGGCTTACAATACCCCCAGGGTAAAAGCCAGGAAAATGATAACAACAATAATCATAATACCCTCAGAGCATTGTCGGCACCATTTGTGACAAGAAGTGGCTCCCTATGGAGAAATGTCAGTCCGGCAATTGCTGTAGAATGTGCATTTCTCATTTGATTGATTAACTTCTTGTCTTCTAGATCCCAGAGTCCAATATGGCCACAGGGGCTTCCAGCTGCCATTATTGGATGACCATCTGTTATTAAAAATAAACTACATTAAGAAACACATGCACCATAAAACAACCAAACTTCACAATTCTTCTCTCCATCCCTTTAATTTATAAACAAAGTTGGAAAAAACTATACACCAATAATCTATCCATATCCCTATGGCTATTAGTAATGCAGTATTTCACTTATTTCTATTAAATACATCAACTTGCAAGAAAACATCCACTTGGAAAACGTCTGCAAGGTTCAACGTATATATTTTAAACGTTCTTAACTCTTATCAATAAATAAGTTAAAAGTTACCTGTACGAAACGAAATCGAAGTAATAGGTCCCCAGTCTTGACGAAACTTCATTAATGTTTCATCGAATTTAATGTTGTGAATGATGACCTGACCTGACATAAGACCAACAGCAACAACATCCACAGCTGGTGCCTGAAAATTAAATTACTCAACTTTTTATTTTCTTAATCAAAATAGCTTCAATAATCCTTATGTTACACATCATTACTTATGTAATAGAAATTATGGAATATCTTTCTGAGGATGGCAAAACAAACAAAAAAAGAAACCTACTAAGTATTACTGTTCTAGCATAACTTTGACTGCTATTTCATATGAAAATATTTAGGAATGATTTTTCCCAAGTTAACTTCCCAGCTTCAAATCTGGTAGTCACCATCAATCTCCTCATGCCCAAACACAGCTGACTCAGTAAGAAAACAGCTATAAAAGAAAAGGAATCTGATGTATGAAAACACTACAGATCAACGAGTGGAAAGAAAACAAAAAAGAGATACAACTCTTAGCAATCTTAGAAAACATATAAAGGCTTGCCATATGCATGGCAACATAAAAATCCAACTATAAAGGAAGTGGACAATTCTTTATCCAAGGAAACAAAACCCATAAAACAATTAGTCTGTTCCAGCTCTAATATTTATGAATATAATCTTCATTTTATACAATGGTCTAATATATAGGCTCTATAATAAGTTTCTCTATTTTAGGACAGAAGATCAGTGTCCAATACCATTGCAGAATAGAATCAGGCTAAACATTTTATTAATCTACCATTATGTGACCATTATGCATGAGACCCTGGGGATATTAAAACAAGTATGATTCCTTGCCCTCAAGGGACCAAATCATCTGATACATCTGGGGTCTTATAGGTAGGCGAAAGCAGAGCAAGGTTGACGGTTTTAAGAGAAAATGAAAGAATGAATATAAACTGGGCAGGTATAAGCAACAGACATTTAGAAGGACAAGGGTACACTGGCAGGATAGGTGTCGAATGTAAGATTCTATGCAGACCTACGTTCAATCATCATTCATTCATACATGTTCTGCAGACTCATAAAAACATCCAATTAATGAAATATTAGGATTTGGGCCCCAATTATTCCAAGCTACAACACTCAAAATTCTGACAAATTTCTCTGCATGACCTGTAATCTCCCTTGCTGTACTCAACAACTGTTAACTCATCTCCAACATCTGCACTCTGCACAAGGCACTGGACTGCACACTGACAAAATGGTCAGGAAATACTTCCACAGCAACCACAGATTTAAGAGCCTAACTCCAGGCAAAAAGATTTCCATAAATGCTTACAGGCAAAAGCTTTATTCTTTTTTTTAATGACATTTCCAAAACACTACTTGTTAGGGCAATATTAATAAAAATAAACTAGTTTATTGTCTTTAGGTCTAAAAAATATGGTTGACCCCTGAAACTTAAAGATTATACTACTAACTTCATTTCTTCTTTGACTTAACAGAAAAATACCAACCTGCTGAAGAGCTGTTACTCCAATTTTCCATCCCAGAAATGTATACAGAAGCTTACTACAGGAAGAAAAACAGTTCAAAGCTTTTATTTTTTAGGGAAACAAAATCAACTATATATTAAAAAGTGAAATAATAATGGGTGATATTTAAGTTGTTACTCTGCCCCACACTATTTCAAGTATATATATTAACTATTTAATACTCAAAAAAAAACAATTCCATGAGGTACATATCACCATTATCCAGGTAAGAAAGAAACATAATTATGTGAAACAATTAAGCTAAGGTTATATGGCTAATAATTCATAGAGCCCAGACAGACCAATTCCAGATCCTATCTATGCCCCATGCTGCTAGTAGCTACTATACTATGCCAACGCCTTAAGAAATAGAAAAAAACAAAAAACAAAAAAAAACAAGACTAAAAATCATTTTATATTATAGACTGTAACAAAAAACCATCTTAGAATGTAGGTGGATCTTGTTTTTTCACTGCAATCTATTTCTAGAAGAATATTACCAAAAGGGATATAACTATGATACTTATGTTATAAAACTGTTACAGGAAAATAGTGATGCTGTTCTAAATTATAGACTCAAACCACAAATAATAAATAAGTCCAGGAAGAAACAAAGATTCTGAAATTGTTATAATGATATTCAGTAAATATTAAATCACTTAGTAAATTCAACAAATGGGCACAGATTAGTTTGCTCAATGATTATCCAATGAATATTTAATGTACAATAGTGTGTAAACATCATATAAAGAGCCTCAATATATAATGTAGGAGTAGAGATAATACTTCTGTCATTATCCCCAAGCCTATAAGGGTAGGTAGTCAATATCTGTTAAATTGAATGAAAACACTGATTTAGAACTATAAAAGTTAAACCTTTGATAATCTTACTTTCCCTTTCAAATTTATGAGGGCTTTAGAAAGTACAATTTGGATGGTCAAATATTTTTGTCTTTTTCAGGCTATACAAAGACTTAGCTACCACTTTTTTCTCTAGATAAATGTTCAAATAACAGGTAGAAGTACTCAAAACCATTTATCTAGCCCTCCAGCTATACCAATAATATTATAGTAGATGTTCAACAAGTTTGTGGTTGATCATGAAAGTATTTTTACCCGGAAGATGATTCCTAAATGCCAGAACTAAATTAACAATGATTGACTTTACCTTCTTCTACCTTTTCAGTTTATTGAAAACTGGACGCCGTCCAGTGGCTGACACATAATTATTTTCTTACCTTATGTTACTTTACTAGAATCTTCTCTATAGCTATATGGATTCTTTACAGATTAGGGCCTTTAGTATATACTTTTCAATGGGTATTTATGAAGCTGCCTGCCATGTGCCAGGACCACATGCTACCTTTTGTCTATGTCATACAGTGAGTAACAACTCCAAAGGTAGGTGTATTTATAGAAGGCCCAACAGGTAGACATATAAAGCCAGGGAGAACTGGGAGGCTTAAGTATGCATTAGGGAATGATAGATAAGGATAAGATGGGAACCACCTATGTTATATTCTAAATAAAGTGCTTACTTGGATTTTACATTCCACAACTGTAGGCTTCCTTGTTCACTGCCAAGAAGTATTTTATTCAGGTAGGTACTTGGGTGCAAAATTGCAGAAATTTTAAATACTGATTTATCAAAAGACAGTTGTAGGTATTCCTCTACAAAAGTAAAAGTTATAAACAACATGTAATTATTTTTCATATACACATATATCTAGCCCTTAAAGTAAAACTAAAAATTTATGTTCTAATATAAATCAAAGACTTACATACTAACCTTTATACACTCCTTGAGAAATCAAAACAAATGTGATGAGGAGCAACTTGTAAATGTAATTTAGACTGTCAAAGTTTTAAAAAATTCTGATATCAGTACTATTAAAAATTTTACTCATTGCTGAACTGGTTTATAGGAATAAAAAATAAGGCTTAAAAAAAGGGATCAGCTTTCTAGTTTTATCATTTGATCAACAGGTAGAGTGAATATTCCAAGTGAAATACTTATACTGAGCTCTTCCATGGAGTGAAAGGCCAAGTATCTAGGGAGATTGATGGGTCACTCAAAGATGTAAAAATTAAGAGGCAAACCTTGGTGAAACTAAGAACACTGCTTCTCATACATTTCCACTGAACATAGCTGGGTACGACTGTATTTAGACTATCAAAGTTAAAGAACACTGACTCATCTTCTTAAAAAAAGAATGCATCCTTTCTTTTAGATTACAGGATCTTCAAATTTACTACCATAATCTCCTTTATGGAAAGTTGAAATACAAACCAAGAATTACTCAGGTGTAATCATATACCAAAATGCTCTCTACAGAGAAAATAATTAACATGTTACCAAGCTTGGAGAACTGCAATGGAAAATGCATTCGCTGAGATAAATAGATTAAACAGGTTATAAATACTATAGTTAGCTCAGCTAGCTAACTAAAATTATTTATCCATTTTTTTACTCAGAACCTTTTTTCTCATATATATTAAAGAGTCTAAAATTTTTTCTGATTACATGTGAAACTTCTGACATGGAAGTTGTGTTTAATTTTAGCTACATACATACTATCCCCCAAAATAATGCAATAATTGGCTCATTCTTACCTTCTGAATATATATGCCAAATAATAAGAATGCTGTCAGTATCAACAGAGATAATGTGATCTCCAAAGGGTTGCAACAGATGGATTTCTGCTTTATGACCCTTAAAGGTGTGTACTACCTACAATGTTAAAGTTCAAAAGAATTTCATATTATAATTCATTCAACATTTAATATTATTCATATTAACCAAAAACATGCTAATCTTTAAGATGCTCTCATTCAGAAATGTGATTCAACTTCTGATTATCCAAGGTTTGATTAACAAATGGCAAGGAACCAGGCATTTTCACCTGCTCCCTCAGCCAGTCCAATAATAAAGAAGCAACAACTAGAAACATAGCAATGAGACCTCCGACGCTCAGCTTCACGCCTGAGCTTAGGTAGGCCACATACCACACAGCTGGCTGGTTCACCCAACCCAACCAGCACAATTCCATGCATCCTAAAAACATGTTTATTTTTTAGAAGGCTGACTCTACAAGCTCCATCATCAGCTGGCTTCCAGATGAGACTGGGAGGATGGAGCATTCCTGTTCTGACACACAGAGACCCTTATCCTTACAGTAGTTGCATTTCTCAAGAACTGCAGCCTGTTCTCTGTGGTTTTAGTTCTCACCAGATTCCAGAAATGCTATTTCTTCTCCTTGTCCTTTTGACCCTAGAAGTGGTAACACATTCCTACAATTTCTGATGCCTTGCCACCCTTCTCTCTATATATATCTTCCAGGGAAAACTACAAACTGCAGTATTTTGTAAACAACAACAACAACAACAACAACAACAAAAGACTGGACATTTTTCCTGACTCTAAAAATCCAAACATCCCATTAAAGAACTCCACAGGTAAACTGCCTTCCTCTGCCACAGGCAGTGATGATGGAGGACTCTGGGAACAAATGTCAGTGCAAGTCAGATCTTGACAAGTACTCTGATCTGAATGCTTCATTGCCTAGGCAGCCATACTGCCACTTCCCCCTTCATTCTGGATCACCAGAGCCAGGCCATCTCTCAAGGCCGTTTTTCCAGAACAAACTTAGAAACCAAATGAGAGATTAAGAAAAGACCCTCCCTTACCAGTGTAGAAAACAGAGAATCTAGTTTTCTCTCTATAGAGAACAACCACTTGGTTCTTAGAAAAGGAGTCATGGGCTAAGTTGTTCATAATGAAAAAGTCAATCCACATAAAGCAGTGGCAGAAATAAAATGAAAACATGACAGTCCAAAACCTCAGGGATGCAGCAAAGGCAATATAAGAGAGAAGTATATAGCAATCTAGGCCTTCCTAAAGAAGAAAGAATGGTCTCAAACATACAACCTAACCTGTCACCTAAAAGAGTTAAAAGAGAACAGCAAATGAAGCCTAAAACAGCAGAAGAAGGGTAATGATTTTAGAGCAGAAATCAATGACAGCAAAATAAAAAAAAAAAATAGTAGAAAAGATCAGTGAAACCAGGAACTGGTTCTTTTAAAGAATTAACAAAATTGATAAATACCTAGAAGGACTGATCAAAAAGAAAAGGGAAAGGACCCAAATAAATAAAATCACAAATGAAAGAGGAGAGATAACAACCAACATCATAGAAATACAAACAATAAAGAGAGTATTATGAGCAATTATATGCCAGCAAATTGGGCAATCTGGAATAAATGGACAAATTCCTAGAAACATAGAAGCTACCAAAACTAAAACAGGAAGAAACAGAAAATTTGAACAGACCCATAACAAGTAAAGAAATTGAATCAGTAATAAAAAAATCTCCCACAAAATAACAGTCCAGACCGGATGGCTATCCAGGGGAATTCTACCAAACATTAAAGAAGAGTTAACATCTATTGTTTTTAAGCTGTTCCAAAAAATAGAAATGGAAGAAAAACTTCCAAACTCATTCTATGAGGCCAGCATCACCTTGATTCCAAAACCCCCCAAAAAGGAGAACTACAGACCAATTTCCCTGATGAACACAGGTGCAAAAATTCTCAAGACACTAGCAAACCAAATCCAACAATACATTAAAAGAATTATTCACCAGGATCAAGTGGGATTTATTCTTGGAATGCAGGGCTGATTCAATACCCACAAATCAATCAATGTGATATATCACATTAATAAAAGGATAAGAACCACATGATCTTCTCAATATATGCAGAAAAAGCATTTGACATAATACAGCATCCTTTCTTGATAAAAACCTTCAAGAAAGTACAGATAGAAGGAACATACCTCAAGATCATAAGGCCATATATATGAAAGACCCACAGCTAATATCATCCTAAGGGGGAAATTGAGAGCTTTTACCCTATGGAAAGAAACATGACAAAAATGTCCACTCTAACCACTGTTACTCAATACACTGCTGGAAGTCCTAGCTTCAGCAATCAGAGAACAAAAAGAAATCAAAGGCATCCAAACCAGCAAGAAGAAAGTCAAACTTTCACTCTTCACAGACGACATGATACTCTATGTGGAAAACCCAAAAGATTCAACCAAAAAAAATGCTACAGCTGATACATGAATTCAACAAAGTCATAGGATATAAAATCAATGTACAGAAATTGGTTGTATTTCTATACCAATAATGAAGCAGCAGAAAACTAAATCAAGGAATCTATCCTATTTAGAATTACACCAAAAACCATAAGATACTTAGGAATAAATCTAACCAAACAGGCAAAAGATCTGTACTCTGAAAACTATAGAACAGTAAGAAATGGAAAAACATTCCATGCTCATGGATTAGAAGAACAGATATTGTTAAAATGTCTATTCTATCCAAAGCAATCTACATATTCAATGTAAGACCTATCAAGATAAAAGCAGCAATCTTCACAGAGCTAGAACAAACAGTTCTAAAATTTGCATGGAACCAGAAAAGACCCTGAATAACCAAGGTAATATTGAAAAAGAAAATCAAAGCAGGATGCATGATAATTCTGGACTTCAAGGTGTATTACAAGGCTATAATCATCAAGACAGTATACTACTGGCACAAAAACAGACAAATTGATCAGTTGAACAGAATAGAGAACCCAGAAATGGACCCACAAATGTATGGCCAACTAATCTTTGACAAAGCAGGAAAGAATATCTAAGAAAAAAGGCAGTCTCTTCAGTAAATGGTGTTGGGGAAATTAGACAGAGACATGCAGAAGAATGAACCTGGACCACTTTCTTACACCACAGAAAAAATAAACTCAAAATGGATGAAAGAACTAAATGTAAGATAGGAAGCCATCAAAATCCTAGAGGAGAAGACAAGCAACAACCTCTTTAACCTTGGCAGTAGCAACTTCTAACTTGCCATGTCTCTGGAGGCAAGGAAATAAAAGCAAAAATGCTATTGCGACCTCATCAAGATAAAAAGCTTCAGCACAGGGAAGGAAACAATCAGCAAAACTAAAAGGCAACTGATGGAATAAAAGAAGATATCTGCAAGTGACATATCAGATAAAGAGATAGTATCCAAAATCTATGAACAACTTGCTAAACTCAACACCCAAAAAACAAATAATCCAGTGAAGAAATGGGCAAAAAACATGAATAGACACTTTTCCAATGAAAACATGGCTAACAGACACATGAAAAGATGCTCAACATCATTCATCATCAGAGAAATACAAATCAAATCCACAATGAGATACCACCTCACACAGAATGGTTACTAGTAACAACTCAGGCAACAACAGATGCTGGCACAGATGTGGAGAAAGATGAACCCTTTGCACTACTGGTGGGAATGCAAACTGGTGCAGCCACTCTGGAAACACTACGGAGGTTCCTCAAAAAATTAAAAATAGAATTACATTATGAACCACCAATTACACTAGTAAGTATTTATCCAAAGTATACAAAAATTCTGATTTTAAGGGACATATGCACCCCAGTGTTTATAGCAACACTATCGACAATAGCTAATGTATGGAAAGAACCCAAATGTCCACTGACTGACTAACAGATAAAGAAGATATGGTGTATATATACAATGGAATATTACTCGGCTATCAAAAAGAATGATGTGGATGGAATTAGAGTGTATTATGCTAAGCAAAATAAGTCAGAGAAAGACAAATGATTCACTCATGTGAAATTTAAGAAACAGAAAAGATGAACATAGGGAAGCAAAAATAAGATAAAAACACAGAGGGAGACAAACCATAAGGGACTCTTAAATAGAGAATAAACTGAGGGTTGTTGGCAGGGTGGGGCTTGGGGGGATGGGCTAAATGGTAAATGGGTGATGGACATTAAGGAGGGCACTTGTTGGGATGAGCATATGTTAGTATGAGTCACTAAATTCTATTCCTGAAATCATTATTAGATTGTATGTTCACAACTTGGATTTAAAAAGAGAAAAAGAAAAGCATCTCTTGGGAAAGAATTTTCAAAAGCATTTTCTAAATCCAATCCCATGCAGAAATACAAAGTAGAAAGCTCAGGAGATAGAACCCAACTGGGTGGGAAAATTTTGAAGAAGCTGCCCAAATAATTCCAATGTTCAATCCTGATGAAGAAAACTGAAGTACCAGTTTTAACTAATTTTGAAAATTTGATGAAATCAACTTTCTCTTCCTCCAGAAAACCTGATAAATGTTGAAAATAAACAAGTATATGCCAGAGCATCCCAGCTGAAGAATAGCAACATTAAAGTTCCTTCCACTTTCACAGCAATTAACTACTGATTGCAAAAAACACATTAAAATAGGTCAGTGATACAAACCTCTTTATTACGGGCAAAAGCAGAGAAAACATTCCCATAAGCAGCAAAGACTAGCCTCCCATCAGCTGCCATACAGCAGATATCCTGTGGGACAGAGTTACCTAGGCAAAAGGAAATATAAAAGAAATAAGAAATGGAAAGATCTTGGCACAGATAGAAATCTCAAGTATACATATACCATTTTTCATGGCTATAATTTAAAAATATGTGTATATGTATAGATATATGAATAAAAGCTAATGATCAGTATAAATTTGGCTTCAATGTTATTTTATACTTCTAATAATAACTACCAGACTGAGAATATTAAATCACCTTGATCTTCCCTAAGAGAAGTAATGTCTAATATTTATAGACATAAAAATACAGTCCTAAAAAAATGAAAAGTGGAAAAAATTCACACTTCATGTTAAAAACTGGCAGGCAGTCAGTCATCTGCCCTTCATGTAAATGCCTTCAGGAACATCACATTTACTAATAATTCTAGCAAAAATTTTAAAGTAAATCAAGACCTAACCCTATTTAACTCTATACTTTGGAAAAACCTCAGAAATATTCCATATTTCTACACCCTGAACCTTTAAACGAACAATACGGAATCTACTCCGTCTTCTCTAAGGCAAATATACCTATCGTCTCTAGCCACTTCTCACACAATATGATTTCTTCACTCCTCTCTATCATGGTCACATTGGCCTTTTCTTTTTATTTCTTATTTTAGGGGCAGGAGAGTTGGAAGGTAGATGATTATTTTAAATATTTTTCATGCTGCATATTCTACTTTCAGATTTCATTCCCAGGGCATCTGGGTGGCTCAGTCTGTTAAAACGTCTGACTCTTGATCTTGGCTCAGTTTGTCACCTCAGGGTTCGTGAGCTCAAGCCCCACATCGGGCTCTGTGCTGACAGCGCAGAGCCTGCTTGGGATTCTCTCTCTCCCTCTCTCTCTGCCCCTCCCCAGCACACATGTTCACTTGTTCTCTTTGTCAAAATAAATAAAATAAAACTTAAAAAGAATTTCATTCCCCAAATTCTATTTTCATAGGTTTATCATTCATTTTGTATTCAACTTAAGTTATAGTCCCCTTTTATAATCTTTTTAAAAATTTAAGTTAATCAGACATATACACTGGGTTCCTTATAGCTCTCCTCTGATTCTGTTACAAAGATTACATTTCATGGTTATCCAACAATCTCTCAGCCCTGGCAGGCCCCTTATACTGTAAAACAGTTTCCAAAAAAATAAATACTCCTTCCATTGGAAAAAATATCAAAATATAGGAAAAGAGAAAGCTCTTCCTTACGGCAAAAGGAACGATGGAATCCAAAAATCACTATTTGCTAATCATCATTCTAATAACTGGTTAAGGCAAGAACCATCACTAAATGATAAAATGGTGAGTAAAACTTCCAAGGGTAACAGGATATTTGCATAGTTTCACTGTATGTAACCACAAGATATTTATTAATTACAAAAGGTAAAACTTTAAAATGGAACCTCCTGACAAACATCACCTTAAAAAAATGATCAAAGTTGCCACTGTCAGGAATAGAACTAATAGCATGTGTCTGCTAATATAATTTACTGAGAATTCTGCATTATTTGTTATTCTTGCCATAGTGCATAACTTGAATCTAATCATGAGAAAACAGCAGAAAAGGTCAAGTTGAAGGACATTCTAAAAAAGAACTGGCCTATACTCTTCAAAAATGTCAATGCTGTGAAACACAAAGTCTAATGAACTATTCTAAATTAAAAAAGACTAAAGAGACATGACAACTAAATGCAACATCTGATCCTATCTTGAACTCTTATTTTTTAACTATGTAAGTTTATCAGAAATATACAGTGAATTTCTTATATATTCTGTAAGTCTTAAATTAATGTCAAAAACTTAATATTTTTCAAAGTCACTAAACATGAATAAAGTCAAGATCAAGTTTACACTTACTTACTGCCACCAAACTAAGTTTCTGAACCTGTTTTAAGAAAGAAAAACATGATTAAATAGATTATAATTGCTTTTGTTAATGAAAATTTAACACTTGAAAAATAAAATATAATCTCATATACATAAATTTGCTATGCTATCTTTCCCAAAAAATGTATTTACTGACCCTAATTCTTCATTATTAGGGAGGCTTCTATTTTCAACTATTTCATCAGGAGTTGTGATGGAAGGGGAACATGAACATTTTCATAAAGAGTCATACAGTAAATATTTTAGGGCTTTGCAGACTATCTGGTCTTTGCTGAAACTACACAACTGCTAATAAAACTTGAAAGCAACCACATATAACATATAAACAAATGTGTATAGCTCTATTCCAATAATTTTGATTTATGTATACAGAAATTTGATTTTCATGTACTTTTCACATACCATGATATATTATTTTTATTTTTATTTTTCCCCCCAACCATTTAAAAATGTCAAAACCACCTGTCTCTGAAGCACACAGTGGTATAAGTGGAAATTCAAATCCCAGAGATGCTAGAATCCTAAGACTAAAAGGGCCCTTGGAGATCAAAATATATATCCTGTATTTCTTACATGTAAACACATACAGGTCTCCATGCCATGCCAAGATTTAATTATATTGCGTCCTACTACTGTGCAAAATTTACTTGGAGATCATTATATTAGAATAAACTCATACACGGAAAAATAAATAAAAATGTCACAGGTATACAAAAACAAATGGGGGGGGAAGGACTGGCTTGCAGGCTGTAATCAGCTAATCCCAATCTATGGTTACTGATCCAGCACTAGGACCCTGACAAAATTAATCAACCTCCCTGTTTTCAAATTCCTCCTCATCTGTAAAATAAGAATCAAAATAGGTACCGGGCACCTGTGTGGCTCAGTTGGTTAAGCATCTCACTCTTGATTTTAGTTCAGGTCATGATTTCATTGTTCCTTGGATGGAGTCCCATTTCCTCACTGTCAGTGCAGAGCCCACTTAGGATTCTCTCCCCCTCTCTTTGCCCCCCCTGATAGGATAGTATGCCTGTGCACACGTGCTTTCTCTCTCTTTCTCCCTCCCTCTCTCTCTCAAAATAAATAAACTTAAAAAATAAAATAGGCACCTGCTTTGTGGGGTTGTTAAGAGTATTCAATATATAAAATCTGTCAATGGAGGCAGTCAGAATTAATGTTCAATAAATGTTAGCTGCCATCACCAGCATCATCTCCACTTTGGGGATGGCCCTCACTTTCCTTTTCCACTAACTCAACCAGCTACCAACAACCACCTCTTCTTGCTACTAACCCATTTGCTTTACACGACCCTTCGAAGAATACAACTTTACAGCTCTGTTTCCAGAAAAAGTGCTTAATTAACACTGGCTATTATCATCCCGATCATAAAGAAAAGCTCCCTGCTTTCATAGAGCATACATTCATTTGGAAAGATGAAGGAAAAAAGTAAACAGCAACAAAAGACTATGATGAGAAGTTAAAGGAGAAAACCAACACTAACAAGCAGGAAGGCTGGGACAAATAACTTAATTGCTGAGATTGTTACTTATTATATAAGTTACTTTATTATATAAAGGTGCTGCGGGAAAACGGTTAACGATACGTATCTCGCAAAGAAACTGTTGCAAGGCTTAGATTAAGAAGCACGGCATGAGACCCTCAATGTTGATAGAAAGTAGATACTCAGTTGAAGTTTAAGGAAACTAGTGTGCTATCAAATGTGAATAGTCCTCAAAATCATAATTAATCCGACACCCTCCAAATTCTTCCAATGTAGTCAATCTCTAATCCAGCATGTCAGAAATTGAACAATAAAATGTCTTACAAATTTTTCCCATTAAGAGAGGGCAGAGACTGGTCTTGATCACGTTTACCTCTTCCAGAGAAAATGAGCAGATATTTACTGAACAAATACATTGCTATAGAACTGAAACGTTCTCTGATACTTTTCCCTAGATGGACACCCTCCGAAACTCGCCCCAAGCGGAAGGCAAGGGCTACAACAGCACGTGGATGTAAAGCCGTGATAAAACAGGGCAGGTAGAAGTTACGGAAGAGACAGCAGGAAGGGAAGCCCTTGATCAGTGGGGGAGGAGAGGAGGACTGCCCCTGGAGAGAGCTGGGGGCCGAGGAGGGTGGTTCCCGGGAAGCGGGCAAAGGAAGAAGTTACTCACGTCATAGGTGTGGAAGCTCTTGCCCACGCATGTCGTCACATAGAATCGGCGCTTCAGAGCACTGAACCGCACCACGTGTGGAATGTCGTTGCTAAAAAGCCCCAAAGCCCGGAACCCCGCGAACAGCGCGCTGCTGGTTCGACCTCCCGCCCCACCCTCCATGGTACTGGGGTCCAGGCTCCTCTGAGGTCCAGTCCCGATGAAAACCGCGGATCGGCCAGTCACCGCCTCTCGTGGCACAGCTCTCTGCCCGCTCTACAGACTCACAAGCGCTTCCGGTTTCCTCTGCCAATCGGTTGGCAGACACTGCTCTTAGTGCAATTGAAAAAGAACTCCCACCGGAGCTTGCAGGGGACGCGCAAATTTGGTTCCGCGTCGTTGTCTCCAGGGTTCCAGAAATGCTCCCCAAGCCTGGTGGGATTGGAAAAAAAGCTGGAACAGAACGGTGGAGAACCGGGAGCAGCAAGGGAAGAGGAACTAACTACCCTGACAGTGAAGGGAAACCAGACATAGTCTTGACAAGAGTCAAAAGTGCAGTTATAAAATTGTATTAAACCATGACACTATCAAGAAAATCTTAACACTGGATATTTGTTGATATTAAGAAATTATTGTTAATTTTTACATGTGATATTAGTATTGTGATTATGCTTTTAAAGATTTGTATCTTTTGTAGATAGATAGCGATATATTTATGGATGAAGTGATATATCTGGAGATTTGCTTTAAAAATAACTGGGAATGAGGTGCGATAAGATCAACTAATACATCCTCTATGAAAAAGTTCCCACCTCTCACAGTAGCCCTGTGCATATGACATGTATCCTTGCCCACCGTCACAGCTAGTATCCCACCTCAAACATAAGAAATATGTCTGATAAAAGAGTTACTTTGATAGAGTAAATAATAGATGTTTTGTTGAAGGTTAGCGAACTTGGTAAAAAAAAAAAAACTGAAAATCATTAACTTGTTTTGGCTTCTGTAAATTTCTTTGCAAATGTATCTCTCTGTTCACTGTTCTGACTATGTGGTGACCGCTATGTGGCTCTCTGTTAGAATTATCAGAAGGTGCTAACTTCGTCTGTACATTTGCCTACTTTCTAAACAGACAACTTAGATGGTAAATTTCACTCCCCCCCCCCCCATTTGAAGCTGACCAGACAAAGCATACACGTGTGAAGTCACGTATTCACTATCTCATGGAACCTGGAGTGCCTAACTATAATTGGTCACTTCAAGACCCTCTTAAGACAAAGAACTTTAAAACTGATAGGGTCCCGCCAGAACTACTGTCTGTAAAAATGTGACTGGGTGTCCTGAAATGCTGTAAACTTTCATTGGTAACTAAATGATGATGTTTGATGCCTTGCTAAAGTCAATATAGGCTCACTGCTACCTTTGTTCGGGGCCATTCTCTGCCCCTTAAGCCCAGGGAGATTAGGTTTGGCCTGGCCATAAATAAAAATCTTTTTCCAATTCCAGAGGCTGAGTGAGTTTAATCCCACTGTGGTATAACAGTTTAAACCCTGTTATTTCTAGAATTATAGGACTCAAACCTAATCCTAAGAATTCAAAAATCTTCATGCTACCACATTACACCACATTCTACGGTAAGGTCAGCTAAATAAGCTATCGGGCCCATACCCCGAAAATGTTAGTTTATACCCTTCCTGTACTAATTAAACCTCCTATTCTCATTATCATTATATCAACCGTCATCTCTGGAACTATAATTGTACTAACAAACTCCCACTGATTAATAATTTGAATTGGCTTTGAAATAAATATATTAGCCATTATTCCCATCCTCATAAAAAAAAATTCAACCCATGAGCTGTAGAAGCATCCACAAAATATTTCCTAACACAAGCAATTGCATTTAGATGAAACAGAGATGATAATTGTTTAATCTGGGGATTGGGTATTTGAGAGTTCACACTACTACCCCTATGCTTCTGCATAAAATTATAATTTATAGTAATACAAAGATTTTTTGTTTGCTTTTTACTGAGTTTGTTTACAATAAAAAATTGTAATGTTAATGTATTTTAAATCTCTAATGGAAATGTGTACAAATGATTTTAACTACTAGATAAGCATTTTTAAGTTTTGTAAATTGTAATGCAGATGTTGCTTTTATAACAAAAAAAAAACTAAGATTTCTGCATATATTGACAGTTTGGGAAGAAAATTCTTAAAAGTCTTCAGGCTTTACAGTTCACAAAGCCTTAACACCCATTATTTTTTATATAATCCTTAAAGCTTTGAATTTAGGGCAAATATTATATTATTGTTTTATAAATGAGGAAACTGGTTCACGGGGTTAAGTGACTTGTACAAAGTTCTGAGATTATTCAGCATCCAAATCCAGACTAGTCCTAGGTTTAGAAAAGGATGAGAAGAAGGGGGGGGGCAGGGTGTCACTAAAAGGCAGTTGGATGATAGGAGAAGTATGCATCCAGCAGTCATACTTTCAAGACCAAACCTTCGGTCACACGTGTGGATTCACGTTAGAGAAGGAACCCAAAATTCCCAGAGATTACCTAATTTACTAAGGGTCATTTAATTAATAGTAGTGAGCAATTTGAACTTAGGTCTGTCTGACAATCAAATTTATGTTCTTTAACCTCCATCTTGACAGTGAGTGAGCAAAGTTTAAAAATTAGAGCCATCGCGGGAATTCTAGTAATATAGTAGCAATAGATACACATGCCAGCTGTTGTGCTGTAATCTTCTAAGGGGGGGGGGATGTAGGGGCTGAATGTGAATTTTCCAGTTTAATCATTGGCCAAAGTTTCTTTCTCCCCACAAGTTGCCTCCTTGAGTTGCTTCCTATTCAGCTGCCAACAAAGTGTGTAAATGTATGGTGGGAGAAGAGGAACTAGCTATTACTCTTTTTGCTTAGAGATGTCCCCAAGGATACTAGTCACAAAGAATAAAAGAAAATGTAAATGTAGTAGAACATTGACAGATGATCATTTTCAATTTGATTCAACACACTGAGGCTTCACAAGATTCAGGTAAATTAAACATGCAGCTATGTCATGTAATCATTTCTAACTTTTTAAAAAAGGTTAAATATAACTGTTTCAGTGTAGTTTCTATAATACAGACCATTTCTTTTTGTCAGTGACTTCCTGCGTTGTGATCACCAGCCTCCAAGATGGCCCTCAATAATTTTTTCCTCCTAGTATTCATGGCCTTGTGTAGTTCCCTTCTGCACTAAATAGGGACTTGCATAACTAGGCTAAGTCATAAAAGATGTTGAAGATTTTGACTTGCTCCTTTTGGGTCACTTGCTCTGTAGGAAGCCAACTGCCATGTTGGAAGGATACTCATGCAGTCCTATAGAGTGTTTCACATGGCGAGGAACTGAGAGCCTCCTGCCAACACCAGCATTACCTTACTAGATAGAAGAGTAGAAGCACCTTTAAACCAGATGCTTCAGTCCAAGCCAAGCCTTCACCCTTCAGGTGACAGCAGCTGTGCTGACATCTTGACTGCAATGTCATGATATAAGAAGTATATGCAAATATTTCAAAAATAAGAAACTGATTTTCCTAAGAAAACTCTTGTTTTGCCCCTATATATCATTCACACTCTCCTAATACACTTTATATCTGTATTGGTTAGAAATATTTGGGTCAGGGGGCGCCTGGGTGGCTCAGCCAGTTGAGCCTCTGGCTTCAGCTCAGGTCAGATCTCACACTAGTGGGTTTGAGCCCCACGTCGGGCTCTGTGCTGACAGCTAGCTCAGAGCCTGGAGCCTGCTTCCTGTTCTGTGTCTCCTTCTCTCTCTGCCCCTCCCCCTCTCATGCTCTGTCTCTCTCTGTATCAAAAATAAATAAAACATTAAAAAAATTTAAAAAAAGAAATATTTGGGTCAGAAGTGCAGAAAAACAAGCAAACCTTAAAACAAAATTATTTTGCCTTGGGTAGGGTTAGGAGCTGATAATGCATATAGAAATAAAGGAAAAACTAGAGAACCATGCTTTAGAAAGGACAGGAATTGGACCTGATCCTACTAATCTCTTTTTTTACCCTCCTTGCCCCTGAAGCCTTGAGTCTGCTCCTTTTGGGTCAGGAAAAGGAAAATGTTAAGAAAACATTGTATTTCAAGGATACTCTTTGTAGTAATCTCTTGACTGTCAAATGCCCTCTGTCTCATACATCTTGACCAACTCTTGATCTTTCTCAAGATCCGAGTCATGCAGAGTCCATTCTGACCAGTCCCTTCCCTTAGAGTTCTCCCAGTGAGAGGTGAAACTTATTTTTATGCACATTCATAAGAATGACTATGACGCATCTTCAAAGACAAATTTGAGGATCTTCCAAGTACCATCTTGCATTTCATTTAGGTGGGCCTGGTTTGAGCCTACAAAATTCTGCAACTCCGTAGACTGGGAGTCAATCATCAATCTGATTTGCCTGTACATAATCCTAATCTCTATAATTCATCATTTAGCTTTAGAATTGCAGATATTGGACAACTCAGTTTCCCTCTTTTTGGTGAGGATTGGTGTGAAAAAAACACAGCTCTCCCTACATCTACAAATTATTTTCAAAAAATCCTCTAATTCTATCTAGCATCTCTTACTTTAGTTGTAATCTGGTTGCAGTCGCCAGAACAGTTTGTCCATCTCTTAAGCAAGTCCTAAATGAATGACTTGCAAGGTTTCTTTAGACACAGGAAGACAACCAACCTCTTGTTCTTAGCTTTGAGACTTTCTAAGAAGTTTCATTCTGTAGCAGATTGAGTTTCCCAAAATAATCACAATATTGTCTATTCCTTATGCTCTTTTTTAAAGTTTATTTATTTTGAGACAGAGAGCACAAGTGGGGGAGAGGCAGAAAGAGAGGGAGACAGAGAGAGAGAGAAAGAGAGAGAAAGAGAAAGAGATAGAGAATCCCAAGCAGGCCCAAACCCACGAACAAGATCATGGCCTGAGCCAAAGTTGAGCGCTTAACTGATTGAGCCACCCCATGAACCACTTTCTCATGCTTCTAATATAAGGTAATCTTGACACTATGACTATCCAGTCTTGGGATCTTTATCTCCTTCCCTCAGCCTGAATGGCTCTTTTTGACTGTTTCAAATAAAGTATGGTGAGCATGTGACTTTCAAGACTAGATCAGAAAAATCCTGGGCATTCCACCTTGCTGTCTTGCAAAACCCACTTTTGGAGATAGCCTCCATGCAGAGAGAAAGCCCAACGTAGCTCACCTGGAGAGACAGCCATGTGGAGAGGCCACGTGGAGAGGCCGTGTATAGGTATTACAACCTGCAGCCCGCCTGTGGTCTCAGCTCACAGGCATTAACCACCAAGCAGGAGACTGTGTAGATGCCTCCAGAATATTTCAGCCTGTAGGTATCGAGTCACTCCCAGATTTCAGTTCTCTCAACTGACACTCCATTTCTGCTGTACTCCTTCCAAATTTCTGAACCACAGAATCAATAACATAATACAATATTTGTTTTGCAGTGGTTTGTAATGCAGCCACAGTAACTTGAACACATTAAATATCTTGTAACAATAGTTATGCCATTGCTTAATCTCTTTTCTCTGCACAGAGTCCTCATACCTTCCTTCTGGGTAACAGCTCTCTTTTATTCTAAACCCAGTTCAACTTCTACCTCCTGCACAAAAGTCTTCTATGACTTTTTCAACCCACAAGGAGCTCTCCTTTTTCTGAACTCTTACCACTTCACTTAGTGCTTGTTTTCTGTAACAGATATGCTTTCTTTTTATTCTTAATAACAGAATCTCCATTATGTTCACATAGCAGATGGTGTAATAGTTCAGTAGAGGCTAACCCCCTCCTCAGCTCCAGTGAGTAAACATTAATTAATCTAAACTAATTGCAGCAATTAATAGTTTTCATGCCAGAAATTGATTTAGGGAAAGACTAATTCTGTCCAATAAGATTTTAGAGGCTGTCTTTTGGGAGGCTTCTAGAAAAAGTCTGTCCAGGTTTTGTTTTGTTTTGTTTTAAAAGTTGAATGCAGCTATTCTAAAAATAATATGCAGAAACAAAATGTCACGTTAAGAAAAGTAAGAAGAGAAAACCTTTTCCAGAATTCCTGCAGCAGACTTGCTTCAAGTCCTATTGACTAAGGCTTCATTGTATCTTCATGTTTTAGTGGCTAAAGAGACTGGGAAAACAACTTTTCAGCATTTTCAGTATCTCTAGAGGGAGGTGGTCTTCACGACCAGCCACAGCAAAAGACTTCAAGCATAAATAAGACTTTTCCTCTAAAAAATATCCAACTTAGAGATGCCATTCATAATAGGTAATAATGGAAGTAGGACTCTTTAATTTTTTTTTACAGAATAAAAGAACTTAAAACTGTTATAGTTTTGAAGTAACATGACAAACTGTGATACTTTAATGCAATATTAATTAAAAATGCCACTAAACTGTCAATATCTTGTTCTATGAAAAACTGTAATGCACATTTTTAAATTTTCCTTCCTTGTATCTACCTTAATCCCCTGTACCCATTCCGAGACTCTTTTTGGAAAATGGCACCAATAAGAATTACAGGTTACAGAATTGACAATAATTTCTAAAATGTTCAGTCTTGTAAGAGCTTTCCAAACAAAAACCACTTCCCAAATGAGATTTTTAGTAACAAAGAAAAAAATAAATTGATTAAATTTGTGATTATTTACCTAAGTCCATGTATTTCCATATAGGAAAACCAGATTATTCTTGTGAAAATTTATGATACAATGTTTTATCAAATCAGATTCTTTGAAATAGTCAATGACAAAGAAAGATCTCTCCTCTTATGTGGGTGCAGGGGTGAGAGTGCTTCTTCATCTTCATCTAAGCTTCCTTTTGATAATATAAAAAGTATTCTGTATTGTTGCATTTGAAGGCTAGACCCTGAGGTTTCATAAGTTAGCATTAGCAGCCCAGAGATGATCTATAGAGCTCTGCTTAACTTGCAGAAACAAAGAGTGGAATATGATTTATCTTCTCTCTAATAAAAAATGTTATATTAAACTACTTATGGAAAGCTGAAAAGTCCTTTTGCAATAAGCACTCTTTTTCATACCAACCAGTTGGGAACACTACTTTATTTTGGAAGGTGGTGTTGAGTTCTGACTCACAGTACCAACAAACTTCATTACCTACTAAAGCAAAATTATTCATAACTCTAAATTTCACTTGCAATGTTAGTTTTCATTCACTGACACTAATAATCATTTTAATGTACAGATACATTATAGCAGCATAGCATTGTAGCTCAAGTGTGTGCCAGTGGTGTTTTTATAGTGATTCTTTGTGAGGGTAGCTGGGGAGAACTCTATGGACTGACTTTGCCTTGTCCCAAGCTACATAGGAGATTTTGAGAAACACAGGTGTAGCTATAAGAAGATGGACATCTGAGGGGCACCTGGGTGGCTCAGTTGGTTGGGTATCTGACTTTGGCTCAGGTCATGGTCTCACGGTTGGTGAGTTCAAACCCCACATAGGGCTCTGTGCTGACTGTTCAGAGCCTGGAACCTACTTTAGATTCTGTCTCCCTCTCTCTCTGCCTCAACCCCACTCATGCTCTGTCTCTCTCTGTCCTAAAAATAAACCAAACATTAAAAAAATAAAAAGAAGATAGACATTTGAATCAAAGGAGAAAGGCAATGTAGTGTAAAAGAATACTGAACTAGGTGTTTTCTTTTCTATCATTTGACCCACATCACTTAATTTCTCTAAGCCTGGGTTTCCTCTTTAACTAGTGCTCATGGTTTCACATTGTTGAGAATAACTGGCCAGCTAACTTGAACACCTGACTTGTACATTCTTGAACAAGGAAATCTTGATTTATAGTACTTGGCACAAATAGTCATGAACTGTTGGGATAATTATAGAGCAGATGCTAACAAAATGGTAGTTTATTATCAGTTCTAGACATGTTGTACTTCTTGAACTTTCATTTTCACTTGAGATTTCACAATAACAGTGCACATTTCTAGCCATGTTTGAGATGTGCTTTGACAGTGATCAGGATGCCTTAATTCAAAAAGAGAGAAGAGCTGCTTACTATACTATTAACTTATCTAATAGGTTTATTTTATTATAATATTTTAGCAGATAAGTTCAATGAAAGTAGAGATTCTTTTTTTTCTTTGTTTTGTTCATTGATACACAATGAGCAGCCAGAACAGTACCTGGAATGTAAGAGTTACTCAATAAACATTTTCTTCATGAAAAAATCTACATACAAAATGCTAAAAATATGAAATGATTTTTCTTTCCTAGATCAGTCATATCCCCTCTCAGAGGATAAGTATATATTATTTTAGGATTCCCTATATTTATACTCCCTCCCTTTAAGATTTATTACAGCCCTTTCCTGGGTCTTACAGCAAATCCTTTGTAGCAGAATAGGGAGCATTTGACTTGTTTTGTTCACTGCACATGAGTATATGTGATGTACACCATGTCCCAGCAGAAGCTTCAAGAGTGATTGCATGTTTCTGCTCTTTTCCTTTGTCACAAGAAGATATGCCCCACATAGGGGCTGCTTTTTCAGTCTAAATCCTAGAATGAGAAGATATGTGGGTAAAACCTGGAGCTGATCTGCAACATGAGTGACAACTGACTATTGTTGTCACAAGCCAGTGGGATTTGATGATTGTTTATTATCTCACTGTAACCTGGTGAGAGCCTATAGGAATTTCTGGAGAAATGTGTGAAAGGTAGCATATAAAAAGTGATTTTTTAAAAAAAGTAATATGCTTTTCTTTATAAAAGTATTAAGGCTGGGTTACAGAAGGTGAGGGACACAACGTTCACAAATGATAAATACCCTTTTGTATGATTTTAAGATTTTCAAATTATCCATGTTCTCAGCCACGTCCAGAGGGATGACAGAAAATAAAGGCTATGTGGATGTTTGATGCTTGAATGCTTTCTTTTGCATTTTGCAGGGAAAGGAATAGGTAGAGGAGGGTTGTTAAGAAAGAAGCCTGTGGAGATCAGTGGCAGACTGCAACAACATTAATTTTGCAATATGATAATATTTTTGTCTTTTAGATACCTACAGAAGTAATGGGGAGTGGGGGGAAGAAAGCAGATAGGAGACACCAAGCAGATAGTTGCTGCTGACATTTTCATTTCTGACTCGTGCTGGCCTTTAAGGAACAGTTTATTCTTGGTAAACAGGTATTTAACTTTTGATGTTAGTTTACGTCACTTAAGTTACTCAATATTTTCCTGAGAATCCACAATGGGTCAGTTATTATGCCAGGATAAAGTAGGAGCAATACTCATAATATTTCACCGGGTCTTCTCGACTTCCACATCCATGTGATCTAGAACTCATCCCCAACACAATTTGAATTATCTTACCATCTCCCTTCCCATAAAAAGCATAAATAGTGCAAGGGAGAGCAGAAAGGGAGGGAGCAAGGTCATAAAAGCACATTCTAAAAAGCAGAATCTTAGCTATAATCTTTAAGGCAAGAAGAGACTTGGTTAGAGGAAGCAATGTGAAATATGTTAAAGAGTGGCACTCTTGTACATGCTAACTTCTGTGACCCACCCCCAAACAAGGTCACAACTTAGGCTTTGTTCCGCATGTTGTTAAGGCCTGACTTCTTCTTGCCCAACACCCCCTACCCCGCTTCAAATTATTCCTTAAATCAAAGGGAAGGAAACTCCCTCAGGGTAAGGAAAACTGCCTATTCAGTGACACTCGGAGTTTCACTGGGTAAAAGCTGTTTTATTTACTTTTGTATCCCTAGTACTTGGCTGATGGGATTGCACACAGTAGGTGTTCCATAAATGCCTTTTGGGTACATAATGTAAGCTTTCTCTTACCTGTTGGCAGGTAACTTGGATTTAGGGACCCTGTGAGCACTATTCCTCAGAGCAGTGGTCAGGGGAAAGTTTCGACTCAGGAAAAAATCAGTGTGTTTCTATCTGCTTTATTTTGGCCTGGGCTCTATGGCTAGGGTAGCCCCTCCCACTGGTGTTCAGAACTATCTAACTGGGAGGTGAGTGGGAGGGTGCCTGTGGCTCTACCCGTCAGCAGGCATTCAAGAATAGGAGAATGGGTTTGACATTGCTTATTACCTTTGTCTCCACTGTCTCTACCAGTTTGGGGGGAAATTCAGGACCAGAAGCATAGCTTAAGCAAATGGAATCTATGCTGAAAGCCACCTATGCCCAAGCATTCTCTCCATAGGTACGGCCAAGGTGCAAAGCAAGAGGGGGCGTAGCCAAGGGGCTCCAAGGATGAGGGGACATAATGAACTGAAGAAACGAAGATCTTCGAAGTTTTCATCACAAGAAAAAAAAATCTGTAACTATGAATGTTGACAGATACCAGCCAGAGTTATTGTGGTGATCATTTTGCAATATACACAAATACCAAAGCATTATGTTGTACATCTGAGATGAGTATGTCCATTATAATTAACACAAATAAAAAGGCTCATCTGAAAAAAGCTTAAGAAAAGTGATGCCCCTCAGTCTACCAACCACATTAAAAAGACCAATCATAAGAAGCTAATTTGAGAATTGTTTTATTAAGAAACATAGTGTCCATTACAAAAGCGCAACATGTACATTTTAAAAAGTGCTTACAAATAAATTAAAAATATATTCCATAACTTAAAAAAAATACATTTTAGCTTTAATGAAGGTACTTCTTCAGGATCTGCTTGCATATACATCATTTTTGTCAGATAATTTTTAAAACTCGATTGGCAATACTTGCACAATCTTGCTTGAAAAATTCTCTCAGATTGCTTCATTATACGCACAATTTTTTGTGCACACTTTTTGATTTTATTTTTCTTTTGTACATTTTTAGTTTGAGAACACAATAAGTATCAGTACACATTGAAGAAACACCTGCCTTTTAACCAGAGGTTTACATGCTCTTGAGTTCAACCTTTTCCTTTCTCAACCTTCTCTTTTTTCCTTCCGCTACATGTTTAGACTCTTCCCTGAAAGGAAGGCTTATGTAGTTCCAGCAGAGAATTACCACACCAAGCCAGTGGCCCAGGCGTCACTGCTACCACAGTCCCTCCATACGTTTGAGGGGTAGTATATCCCCTGTAGTATAAACCCACATCACATAATAAAAGCTTATAAAAATAAGTTAAGAAACACTTATGTGATTAAAAAAATAACTATTGGTGGTCTTTAAAATGTCACAGTTAGAGTCAACATTACATCTACCTAATAAAGATGATTTACTTTGTTGGGGTGAAATACAGCCTTAGGACAGGTGTATTTTGTTTCTATGAAATGCGACTGAATCGCCGCCACAATTCTATTAAGGGTGAGACTTGTTCCCAGCATTTATTTGTTGTAGCTTCTCTTTTCTTTCTTTTCTTCTTTGCCTGGGTATTATTCATCTGTGGAATAGGAGAATCAATCGTCAAGAAGGTCACTATCTTTAACAACACTGAGTGGTAGGTTCTTCTTTATTGCAAGTCATCTCTCAGTGTGTCCCTCAAACACCTGCTTCTGTGTGCTCCTACGTGCTTTCCCCTAAGGGAATGCCCTCCCTCCTCTCCACCCACCTACTTTGGCTTCAAGGCCAAGCTCCACCTCCCTTACAAGCCCTCTGCTCATTGCTCAGACTTTTCTTTTGGAAACTCTTCTAGTGTTTCTGAGTGTGTTTCACTTAACTTGGCTCTTACTTAAATGCTATTTTTATTATTGCATCATGGGTATTCCCCGTAGTGCTCAGCACAATGTCTTTTACGTAAAATGCTGAATATTTATTGAATGACTAAATAAACAATTAAGTTGGTTTCATGATCTCCCTGACAAGGCCTTAAGTTCCTCAAGAACAGGGCTTATTTATGCCTCTTTATAGATATAATTCAGTAAACCTCTTATTTGGACCCAAAGTACTCCTCCATTCTGTCCCTCCTGCCACCTAAGTGTGCCACGGACTAAAAAGGAGTCTAAACTTAAAAAAAAAAAAAAAAAGATTGTGATAATCTTCCCCTGTGTTCTTTCATCTGAATTACTCTTGAATAGCGATAGACTGGGCCTTATAGAGACACAATATTCAGATCAATAAAATTCGCCAGGTTATTAAGCAAAAATCTTAGTCTAAAATCTGCTGAATCATAAATATTGGTCTCAGCCTCCTCCTTTGGGCTTGGGAGGGGGCCGAAATAAATTACTCAGACATTCTCTTGCTTGTGTGCTGTCTAGAAGTTGATCCAGATTGTCCTCTATGCTCTTCTTATATGGATGAATGTCACTGTGGCCATCTGTAGATTTGCCAGCATCTCCTTGACAGAAGGCATAGAGCCAAACAGGGTTTTCACATGGCTGTGTGGTACTGAGTTATAACTCTAGCCCAATCCACATAGACCATATGGCTCAATCTTCAATCCCTAAAAATGCGATGGCCTTGGCCACACATAGTGTGCAGACTGAGAAAGTTCACCAGTTGATAGGCAGCAATCATACATATCTGCACTTGTCTCTCCTTCGTCTTTTTAAAATTCGTCATCACAAAGAGAAATGCCCCGCTTTATTTGCATTATTTATTGAACACTTTATAAATACTTTATAAAACGTCAATATTTATTGAATACTTGTCCTGTGCCAGGCACTATTCTAAGAACTTTCACATCTATTGGTTCATTTAATCCTCATAAACACTCTCTATGGGACTTGCTAATGTGACCCTCATTTTGCACATGAAACTGACCACACAGAGGCTAGACGTTATTTGAAGGAAAGACTGTCTCCAAACTTCCTGCTCCTAACTCTGCACTACTGTTTCTATTTAAAGTTACACATCCATTCAAATGTATGTAATGCATATGCAAAAATACATTAGGTAAAGAGAGTTATATAAGCAATTAAGCAAACGTGGGATAGAGATTTAATGCATAATTTAACATTTTACGGAAGAAACACACATTATTTAGTGAGAAGCTCAAGCAATGCTGCTCAAATTTAGGATAAGAATCTCATAAGGAGGTCATGCACAGGAATTGTGATTTTTAAGGTCTAGGTTGGGTCCCTGGGGATTGGCATTTTGGATAATTACTCTCCCACGCTCAGGTGTAACCAGGGCATAGGTTCAAGGATCATACCTTGAAGCCCTATCTAAGGTTTAGAACTATAGTTGTGCCAAAAGAATCAGAACCCTAGAAATAGATGGGTTTGGGGACCCAGCTGAGTCTACAGCTTTTACAGGCTCCTTTGCTCTTCAGGAGATAAGACCTGAATAAAAATCGTGATGACTTCTGCAACAGAGTGCCACTTTAAGGTTAATTCCAAGGCATCAGAAAGCTTACCTGCATTCCCGAGTAGCCGGGGCAATGGAGAGTGAGCGCAGCATTAGTCCTCACTGCGAAGACCTCCTGGGCCAGTGACGTGCAGCCGTGGTTGGGATAGAAGGTAATGCGGTTGATTTTAGTGAGGCAATCTGGCTGCTCACGGGCGTCAGGGTTTACGAGAAAAGGGGAAAATGCCAGGAAAAACAGAGAAAAAGAGAGAGTCGATAAAAATGAGTGAGAGATGCAGCAGGGAAGGTGGGGGAGGGGAGCAGGAGACAAAATTGATGCACTTGGAGTGGGAGGAAGAGCTCTCGGCTGAGGAGCCAGAGAGAGAGAAAACCCACGGACGGAGGCGGAACGAGGGGCGTGGCGAGCGTGGCAGCGGCGCAGGAGCAGAAAGAACGCGCGCTGGCGCTCGCTCCGCCCCGGTCTCGCGGCCCCGGCTCCGGCCGGGAGGCGGCGTTCCCCCGCCCGGGAGCTCTGCATCCGGAGACGTGCCCCTGACGTCGCTGCCTGGTCACTATTCCCGATTTGCTTTTCCTGCCCGGGCCCTGGGTTGGGAGGGGTGAGGGGGCTTCTCCCGGAATCCCGCCGGCTCCCGAGAGAGGCTTCCTCTCTCTAAATTGGAGCACAAGTAGCGTCCCAAGCCGGGCGGCAGCCCGGAGGTTTCTGACAGCCTAGGCTCTCGGTCTGCGCTCCCAGCCACCACCTGCTGCTCTACGCCCCGCCGGTGACCCTGCCTCAGGAATGCCAGGTGTGTCTCTGGACGGAGTCAGCGGTGCTGACCACCCACTCACCGGGTCTTCACAGTAGATGTAGTTGTTGAATCCGGTGCTCTTGGTCTGGAAGAAAGAAACAAAAGTGGCAACAAAAGTAAAGCCTTAGTTCACGAGGGAAATCATCCCCCTCCCCCTCCGCCCCGCCCTCATTGCTCCCAGGTTTCAAGGATGCTCTGAGAGCAGTTTCCACTTAGGCACTTGTGTTCTGTGCATCTGGCTGTTCTCATCATGGACAGGGTAGTGAAACACTTGGAATTCAGACAGTACCTGCTAGTGTTTGAAACCGGATATTAAAGGATCCTGGTCCTAGAGAGAGACCCTCCCCACCTCCACACACACACTGCTCCCCTCCATTAAACTGGACATACTTGTACATAAAACGACACAAGTGAGCAATAATGCCATCTTTCGAATACCCACATCTGCCTTGTAACTATCCATGCATTTCACACCTGCATATTCTATCCAGAAGTTAGAATAATCAGGAAAATAATTACTATTGTATATTAAAATTCAGAAGTGCACCTTATTTCCTAATGGCATTCTAAGGTTTCTAGAACACTAGAAAGACCTGCAGTGCACCTTTCCCAGGGCTATCCGCTCTGGTTATGGCTTAGCTCACAAGAATTCCCTCTTTTTTACTCTCCTTTCTCTCTCAAGCCCTCACCCACAGTTTTCTTTTTGCTGCACTGGTAGAGCAGTACTTTAGGGGAGGATGCACACCTTGACACGTTGATAGATATGTGTTATCTATCAATATCTGCTCCTCATCAGCATCTGCACATTTAATGTGTGCCAATTTCTAGGTAATCATTTTAGAGGCTAATATATTTAAGTATCGCTTGTAAAAATTTTTGACAAAATGCTGGGCCATGATTTTTTCCAAATCAGTTTTCTTTCCTTAAAAATTAAATTGTAGTTTGCATGTGTATATGCCCACTCTTTTGATGAAAATATATGGTTTTAAAAAATAATGTTACTTCACTTACCCCATTCATATATTTATCCAGGGCTTGATAAATGACTTCCTGATACTTCTTTCTAATCTTTTCAAAGTCACAGTCAGTGAAATTGTAGGTTAGCACCAGCCCCACCAGTTGTAAGATGAAGATCTTCCTGAAAAAAACTGACAGAACAAATAATAAGGCATCAGGCAATACACTTGGAAACTCAATTCCACCCCAGTTTCCCACTACCGTCTTTCTATCCACACTGAATTGCCTCTAGACCTGCAGGGCCCGCCTGTGGGCACGTGACCAGGCACCAGGCTTTGCCTCTCATTCCCAGTGCACGTGAAGCCCATATTCACCCATGCTGTTGCCTTAAGTTGGAGTCTCCCTGATAACTCCAGAGCTTTCTGGCTCCACATATATAACACCTAAACGCCTACGGGCTCTTTTCTTCTAGACCAATGATTTTCCTTGATGTCATTCTCTTCCTTTATAGAATTCTGAATTGATTACCTGATAGAAAAAAATAGAACTAGCCAAATCTATGGAATTTTCACGTTGGTAAAACCATCAGGAGTTTCCCTCACCTTCCTCCTTTTATCTTTGCCCTAAGCCCTTTATATGTGCCTGAAGGTGATTTAAGAAACAGATATCTACATCTTTCTCCTGCAGGGCCGTGTCCATGACCCTTTCTTGTTTGAAAAAAATATCCCCAAACGGCAGCCACTCTAAGGACTAGGTACCAATCCTCACTCATGCTGTACATTCTGCGTATTTCTTTTGGCCCCTTTCAACTAGTGCTTCCTTTCCCCTGTGGCAACTAAGGAAACTCATGCGCTTACTTAAAGGGATGCTTTGGAGGGTGGGTACAGCCTCAGGCTTCATTTCCATGCGGTGGCATTTGAAGTGCAATAGCGACCAGAACCTTAGGCTCAGGACTGATTCGAAGTTGAAATGAATGGGGAAAGATCTGATGGGGCTGGCCCGAAAACACTTTTCAAAGCTCCCTTATCAATTTCAGCAAAGAAGCGCCTACTCGGGTACTGGGGGGACCTCAGGGGCTGCGTTCTTAAATAGCATGTTCTACAGTCGTCGAGAATTCTTGAAACCACAAAATCCAACTCCCCTCCACCTTCGCAGCCCCACTGTAGAGGCCAGCGTGACGACGCCGGCGCCGGACCAGCGGGACCCGGCTGCGTTGCGCTGTGCGCGCGGTGCGCGAGGGAGGAAGGTGCTGTCCAGCGCGCGGCTCTCCCGGAGGCGCGCACGATTCGTGTGCCCCGTGCGTCCACGCTGCGCAGCCTCGCAACTTCGGGCGCCTGGGGCCTGAACACCCTCAAGGCTTTTAGGAACAAGAGAAAGAACGAGGTGAAGGTGAAGGACGCAGATTTGTCCTTGCAAACCCTTGTTCATCAGGAAAAGGGAGTTTAAGCGCAGCCAAAGGAATCGGGGAGAGCTACCTAGATGATGCCTCGCCGCCTTCTCGGCTGTGGCAACGCCAACCCGGGGTTGAGGGGACGGAAGGCCGACACAAATTGGGTTTCAGGGAGATGAGCCCCGCTCCTCCCGAGCTTGGCTCGCCCCGCCCGGGGCTCTTCAGACACCCTGCTCCCCTCTTCCTCCCTTTACCCCCACCCCTTGCGTGTCAGAGCCTGCAGAGCCCAAGTCCTTGGGAAGTTCCTAGGAATCATCGCCAAAGCCGACAAGGCGGGCGCCCCACGTGAGTCTTAGCAAAGGTCACAGGCCGAGTGGTGCCTGGGAGGAGAGGCAGGGGTGGCGAGGGAAGCGGGAGAAGCACAGACTCAGGGGTGGGGCTGGCTTGGAGACTCAGTCAGAAGCGAACTTTTTTCATAGAAGGCGCCCAACAGCTGTACCAGTACAGCTGGACCCAGTTCATTGGTTAAGGCCTGGGAGTAAAGGATGTGGTGCTGACAGCAGTCCTGGAAAGCCGCTGATTCACCGATGACTTCCAGTGGGCTTTTCTGGAATCCTCCAAATTTAGAGTTTTTCTTTCTTCCTTTTGTTTTCTTTCTTTTCTTTTTTTTCCTTCGGGGCAGCAAACTTTGGGAAAGAAATCTCGCGGCCCCTTTCCCCATTACTAACTTTTCAGAGTGTCTGTGGGATGATGCCAAAGCTTGATTCATCTGCTGTGACATCAGAGGTGTTTCTGGTCAGCAAGCAGGAGCCAGAGACACAGATTTCTTCACTTGGGTTGGGGTATGCTAATGGGATGGGGACAGAAGAAAGAAGCCAGCCCTCTTTGAGGTTGGATTTGCATTTTTCTAGAGGGTAGCCAGTTGCCTCCTTTCCTTTGTTTCTTCTTTTGAAACTTTGTATCTCTGTGGGTCTTTGTAGAGATGATGCAGATAGGGTGCCTCCTTCTCCAGGTATTCTGGAAGTCATCTCTTTGCCTGCTAAACACTTATCCGTGCGGCCCTCAATTTCCTTGTCTATAATTATGTGACCTCTGAGATCACTTTGAGCACATCACTTTCCTGCTCAGAAATTCTTGGTAGGATTCCCAGGGGTTACCTTAATATTTGCAATCATCCCTCCTCACTTGGTTCCAAGTGGTCTTACCAGCCTTATGTCCTTAATTCTGTTAGGCTTCTGCCAAATAGTATCTGATGTTAATATGCTCTCAATGTGCCCTAACCTCCCTTCTTCTCAGCCTCACATCCTCAGGCTTTGACATTCTCCTGTAATTCAATGCTCATTTCACAGGACATTTCCACAAGTGGTCTCCTTACCTGGATGTGACCTCTTCCCCTTTAAGACATATTTATTTTGGGCTTCTTTGTTATGATCTCTGTTCATGATGCAATATTCCAATAATATTTTTCAACTTTATCTTTTTACTACACTGTGAATTCTTTAGAAGCAGGAAATGTTTTATAATAATTTACTTTTTCCAAAATCATTTGAAGTGACTTGCAGTAAATGTGTTGGTATCAGAAGGTGAGAAACACTTAAGGTAAAAGAAAGAAACCAAGAAATTAAAGGAAGTGATGATCAGGTTCAAGAAGCCATAGAAAAACATTCTTTGGAACCAGAGATTTAAGGGTGAAGAGGAGTGAGAGATACAAGCTTCCAGTTAGGGATGAATAGGTCATGAAAATTAAAGATACAACACAGGGGACATAGTCAGTGGTGTTTATTAGCACTGTATGGTGACGGATGGTAGCTACACTTGTGGTGAGCATAGTATAATGAATAGGCTTGTCAAATCACTATGTTGTACACCTGAAACTAATATAACATTGTGTATCACCTACACTCCAACTTAAAAAAAAAAAAGAAAAAGCTGAGGAATTAAGACAAGCTCAAAAGGGTTCTAATTTACCAAGCAACCATTGCAAAGGAAAGAATGGGAAGAGTTGTCTTATGCCTGTGGTCCTCACAATAACCATTACGGGGGTCAGTCTTATGTGCTACCTGTAATAGATATTCAATAAATCTTCAATAGACTAAAGCATATTGACCTTCTTTGGAGATCACTGTTAGGAAGCAAATTATTTCATCTGAAGGAATCTCTGAAGAGACATCTTTGTTTTTTTCCTAGCTCTTTGGTGTCTTCCTGCTGAAATCCACTTAATGGCTTGCCTAGGGCTATCATTCAGGTAAGGGAATCTCTGAAAATTCTTGGTGGGCTGAATACCTTTCTGTTTTTGTTTCCATTTGTTCAAATGATAGGGATGTGAACAGTATCTACATGTCTGCCTGTGTAGTTAGGGAAATATTAAGTTAGGTCAAGAATAGTATCTTTCTTCTTGTGGAAAACAAGAGTGAGATCATTTCTAGCACACTCTGATTACTCAGAGAACTTAGGCAATACTTTCACCCATGAGCTAGGCCAGAAAGTGGCCCATAACACAGCTCTTTTACCTTCACTAGAAATATCTGTCCTTCATTTATTTTCTTAATATTTTCATTATTGTTTTTAATAATCTCTTTCTTTTCTATTCTTATTATTTTTAAAAAATATTTCTTTATTTTGAGAGAAAGCATGTGCAAGTAGGGGCAGGGGCAGACCCGAAGGGAAAGAGAGTTCCAAGCAGGCTCTTAGCAGTCAGTGCAGAGCCCAATGCGGGACTTAAACTCATGAACTGTGAGATTATGACCTGAGCTGAGATCAAGAGTCAGACACTTAACTGAGCCACCCAGGTGCCCCTCTTATTCTTATTCTCTCCCTGCCTCCTTGTAAATTTATTTTCTTTTTCTTCTTTTTGTAACTGTCCTGAGTACTTAAGGTAGCCTAGTCATCATGCAAAATTCAGTTTGTGTTTGAAGACATAGATCCTAGTTGTCAGGAAAAAGAGATGCTTTTTTTAAAATTAAGAGTTTTTATTTTATTAAAGCATAGTGTCATTGGACTTAAAGATGGAAAGGATATCACACAGGTTACTGATGAAAGGTGAGAGATCTGCTATGGAGTGAGAAAAGAGGATGACACCAACCTTTGCTCGGTAATATTTTAGGAAGTGTGAAAGCACTTTCTCTAGCAGCTGTGTGTTCTTTTGGACCTGGAAGTAAAGTGATTACAATAAATTTGCCAGGATTCTGGTCATAGAAGCACTCCACCTCTTGGTTGTCACATACTCATGCAGAAAAGATGGGCCACACTTTGCAGAGGTGAACATTCTTCATATTTGCCTTCATTGTTCATAGTCAGGTAAACATTTATATAATGTGAATTGGTCAGTGTATGGTTTGTTATGATTGTAGCACATGTCCATTTTGCCCATTAATTTTGCAGTACACATTTGTACTTAAGCAGCCTTGCTGTTGGTTTGAACCACTGACTGGTTTTTCCAAATTCCATACTTCCTCTAAGATCCTTTAGGGACATTTCTAGACCAGAAAGTGGAGTGAGGGTATTTCCTATGATGAATGTAAAAAATATCTCTTTTATTTTATTTCTAAGCTGGTAATTCCTACATAAGCAGCATATGGCTGAGAAATGTTCTCAGATGTTTTTGAATTAGAGAGTGGAAGAGGCCAGATGGATGTATGAAAACCTCATGCTTGCATTCATTCATCTATAAAGAAACAGTTTTACCCTCAGGCAATTGTAGGTAAAAGATCTTGCTTACATTGCACTTTTTCTACAGTCTGATAAGGCAATGTACAGGGAGAAGATTGGTCAGGAAAAATGTAGCAGTTGAGCCTTCTTAGAATGCTTCAAAAGAGTTGTAGAAGAGGTCAGAGTTGAAAGATTGTTCCAATTTTAATACCTTTACAAAGATAACTACTGTACTGAATACCTTCTGTTTTCTTCTCCAGATATACTGTCCGCCCTTCCCCACTCTGCTTTGTACTCTAGGGAAAGTGACCCATAAGAACTGCATCAACAGGTTCCCTTGACCTCCAACTTCTGGTTGGGTTCAGCCAATGGGAGATTTTGGCAAGAAATCAGGGAGTAGGGGAACAGTGAAGTTGTGATTTTAATTCACCCACTCCCTCCATGTTGTCTCCTCCTAGACTGGATGCTTTTCTCTCTTGGGGGCTCTAGCTCCTTCTGTTTGTTGACCTTTTCATCTTGCTTCTTTCCAGGTTTTGGTTACCATTCCCTTTCTTTGTGTCCTTAGGTCTAAGGGTAATAATGGCCCCTTATTCTTGCTAGCCGGGGGGGGGGGGGGGGTACAGATCTATTCTGTTACAATATGGGCCAGTCCCAGTCTATACTATTGTCCTGTCATAATTTATTAATAAAATTTGTTTTTACTCTTAAAAGTGGGACAATTTAACAATAAATTATATGATTATTGTTGATTCCCTACTTACACACTTTGAAAATAGTTCTTTCGTTAAACTCTCCTACAGTTACCCAGTTTGATGTGCCCTTGGTTTCCTGTAGGCTCCCTGACTGATAGTTACCTACACTGGTCACCACTGTCTTATCACTCAAGTCATTCAACTTCATCACCCTTTGTGTCTGCCTTATGGCATCATACTAGTTCTATAATTTTTACACAGGAAATGGTGATTCTTGTATAAATAAATTTTAATTTTTAGAAAAAGGTTTCCCTGCTTTTAGTTTAAGTGTGAACGATGAGTTATAAGAAATTCTGCGATTTTCCTTTCTCTTCTCCTTCTCCTTCTCCTTCTTTTTCTTCTTCTTCTTTTTGCAAATGACATCTCTTCCTACTAAGATCGTCAGCTGGAATCTGTTAAAAACCTAAACACCTACTTGACTCTGTTGAGTAACTTGCTTCATAGTTGAGCCCTTAGTGTTTACTTATAAAGGGGTTTTAAGAAAAGTGACCATTATGTGAGTCAGGTGGTAACCATTAGCTTATTTCTCATCTGGTATGTCTGAGGCCCTTCAAGTATTTCCCCTATGGTGAATCCCACTATTATCAATAAGAGTATCTGGCTTAAACAATCATCCTAAGTATTTCCTTTCTTAAATGTAATAAGGCTTTAATAACAATTTTATGGTTATGCCTCATTAAGAACCACTTTCTTGCCATAGAGCCACTCAGAGTTTCTGAGAAAGGGCTGCCTGAGAATTCCAGATTCAGGGTGGGGGTGGAAAGAGGAAGAAATGGAAAAGAGGAGGAAATGGTGGAAAGTTGAGGAAGATAAGTGGACAGCAAAGAAATATGGGGTCTTTGAGTTTGACCTGGGGCCTGTCCTCAGGTGGGACTATCACCTAGAACCGATGCTGGGAATTTAGAGCAGGTCAGCAAACTACAACCTATAGGCCAGATCCTGTTCACCTCCCTGTTTTTGTAAATACTGTTTATTGGAACACAGATGTGCCATTTTTTTACAGCATTGTCTCTGGCTCTTTTTGCATTGCAGAGACAGAGTTGAATAGTTGAAACACAAACCATCTGGCCTACAAAGCTGAAAATATTTAGCATCTGGCCTTTCACAGAAAAAGTTTACAGATCTCTAGTTTAGAGAATCATACCACTTAGCCTTATAATAGGTTTAGTTGTTGACCCTTTATTGTGCTTACAATAAAAAAAAGGTATATCTTTAATGATGTGTAAAGTTTCTGTGGCCCCAAGTCATAATTTCTCCCTGACTATTAGTCTTGACTAATAGTCACACTATAGTCTTGACTATTGAAAAATCAATAGAATTTCCCTCAATTTTTTTCTGACTTCTTATTCTTGTTCATCAAAGTATAAACTCCTAATTCACATTAAGTACCTAGAAATATTGACTAATATACTCCCAAGTTGTGAAATCCTTTCTCAGTTACTTAGAATAGTTTTGAAGATTAAATCTCTTTTAGAGAATGGTCATTTCAAAAATGCATTTGAAAAGAAGAGATGGAATTTAAAAACAAAGATATACAGTAAATACTTCATCCTTTTTTATTTTGCAAAATTAGGAATGAACCTCAAGAGCTCTATGTCTTAGAGAATATAGGATTTTCTCATCTGTTTGAAAGAAGAGATTTGTAGAATTACAGTGTCAGTGTTATTTCTGTTAGAAGAATGTGCCAATTTATAACTTGATTGCAATTTAATTCAATGAAGCATCCTTGCTTTCCCTCTAATCTTCCAAAATTCTCTGATACAGTGAGGTGAATTACTTTTCCCATGTATACCTGAATCTTTGTAAAGTCAGAGGTTTTCTATTGGTGACTTATGTTTTAAGGGATTTATTCTAGAGGACAATAGTTTTTAAAATAATATTGGTAATTTTAAACCTATGCATTTGAATTCAGAATATGGTGCTTAAATCTGCATTCTGTTAGGGCCTAGAACATTGCTTCCTTATAATGTAATTCAGTTCTATTTAGTATTTATTAAGCAACTACTAGTGGCACGAAAGTAAAGCCAAAGATTCCGATAATGTCTTATGCAGAATCTGAAGCAGGCTCCAGGCCTGAGCTGTCAGCACAGGGCCTGATGCGGGGCTCGAACTCAAAAACAGTGAGATCATGATCTGAGCTGAAGTTGGCCACTTAACCAACTGAGCCACCCAGGTGCCCCTGTGGTATTTTATTTTATAAATAAATGATTTTTAAAAAGAAATATGAGAGCTAATAATCAAAATAATTATTAAAATATTATTTAATTATTAATAATTAACTTTTAAATGTAGCAGGTGAATGAGTAGTCAGTACAGGAATCAGGAGATGAGGGCATGTGGTCCTGACTTTGACCCAGTACAATTTGCTTACACATTCTATTTTCTCCTTATGTTTCACTGGGTGATTTAAAGAGGAGTTAGTATATCAAAAGCCCTTGAGTATTTGGGAGAGGCCCTACTGTGTGAGTTAAAATGCAAAACCCTGAGCATACAGGTCTCCTTTCATCTTCAGGTAAACTGCCCACCACTAGGTGTCTCAGTGGGAGTGTGCAGCATTGCAGGCAAGCACAGTGAAAAAAAGTGTTCCAGAGCTATTATGTAATGGGCAGCCGTGGGGCATTTTTATCTCCTTCTGCAAAGGGCTTGTAGTAACAATATTCATGAGTCATTTTTCAGTTGCAGAGTGAGACTAAGTGTGTTTTCCTCTGCTTGGGCTGCTCTAACAGAATACCATAAACTGGATGACTTAAACGGTTGTTAACATTTATTTCTCACAGTTCTAAAGGCCTTGGAGTCAGTGACTAAGATGCCAGCTGCCACAGTTTCTAATTAGAGCTCTCTTCCTGGCTTGTACACAACTGTATTCTCACATGGTAGAGAGAGAGAGAGATCATCTCTCTGGTGTCTCTTCTCAAGACACTTATTAGGAGCCTAATTAAGATTAGGCCACATTAGGGCTTCACATTCATGACCTGAATACCTGTCAAATGGCCCATCCCCAAATATCTTCACGTTGTGTATTAGGGCCTGAACATTTGAATGTAGAGGGGACACAACCATTCATTCCATAGCATACATATCTATCTGACAAGTTGTGGGAAAAAAAGACTTCCTTAATTGGAATTTTTATATATATAAAATATATAATCTTATATGAAAATATATCTAATTGTGTGTAAAGGTTTTATATGTATGTATATATAATTGTTTTATTATTACCTTAAAATTATCTTTTCTTTGTTTCCTTTTTATTTTTCTCTGCCTTCTTGTGAATTAATTCAGTATTTTTTATTTCATTTTATTGTCTTTTTGCTTATTAGCTTTAGTTCTTTTGTGAGTTTGGCTGTTTGGAGTTTGTAGTACATATCTTTAGATTATGCAGTGTACTATCAAGTAATATACCATTTGGTGTGTAGTATATGTGTGTTATTAAAGTATATTTCTATTTCCTACCTCTTGGCTTCCATCCAATTGCTGTCATATATTATTTCTATATATCTTTAAAAATTTTTCACATTAATCATATGTTAAAATAGTAATTGTCTTTCAAAGAGATTTTTAAAATAAGAAAAATTTATCTTCTGTATTTAGCCATGTAGTTATTATTTCTGTGTCCTTCCTCACTTGAGCTTAGCCAAAAGGCCCAGAAGTGATCCCGTGTCCTTTATGTTATATATTCATATTTCCCTCTTTAGTAAGGGACTTTCTTTAATATTTTTTATAGGTCAGATATGCACGTAATGAACTATTTCAGACTTTGTATGTCTGAATTTCCCTCTTTTTTTTCTTTGCCTTCAATTTCCAAAGATATTTTGTTGAAAATACAAAGTTTTCCCTTTCATTATTTTAAAGAGTTCCTCTAATGTCTAATGGCTTACATCATCTCAAAAAAAAATCTGCTGTTATCCTTATGACTTAAAGATGAACATAAGCTGTTTTCTCCCTCTGGCTACTTTTAAGATTTTCTTTTTGTCACTGGTTCTTTTTTCCATATATATACATATGTATATATACATATGTATATATACATATATACACACACATATGTATATATACACACACACACATACATATATATACATACACACACGCACATGCACACACAAATACATGCACACTGTAACTGACGTGATATTGTATACGTTTAAGCTGTACAATGTGTTGATTTGATACTCTTATATATTGCAAAATGATTATCACCATAGTATTAGCTAACACCTGAATCACTTCACATAATTACCATTTCTTTTTTGTGGTGAGAACACTTAAGATTTACTCTCTCAGCAACTTTTAATGTCATTATATAATAATAAAGTGGTCAATTCATCAAGAGGAAACAACAGTTGTATATATGTATGCACTCAACATAGAAGCACCTTAATATATAAAGCAAATATTAACAAACTTATAGGGAGAAATAGCAAGTAGTAATAGTAGGGGACTTCAATACCCACTTTCAATAATGGATAGACCGTCCAAGCAGATAATCAATAATCAATAAGGAAACATTGTTTTTAAATGACATATTAGACCAGATGGACTGAGACATTTTCAGAACATTCCATCCCACAGGAGCAGAGTACAAATTCATCTCAAGCACATAGAAATATTCTTCAGGTTGGATCATATTTTAAGCTATAAACAAGTCTTAATAAATGTAACACGATTGAAATAATGTCAATCATGTCCAGGATCCTTTCTGACCAAATGATATGAAACTAGAAATCAATTACAAGAAGTGAACTACAAAATCCATAAATACCTGCACATGAAACAAAATATTCTTGAATAACCAGTGGGTCAAAGACAAAATAAAAAGGAGAAATAAAAAACCTTTTTCAGCCAGGAGCCCCAAACCAAAAACCTCTTGAGGAAAAACTCTTGAGAAAAATGAAAATGGAAACACAACATACCAACACTTATGGAATGTAGCAGAAGTAGTCTGAGGGACTTTTATAGTGACAAAAGCTTACATTAACATAAAAAGAAAGATCTCAGGTAAAAAAATAATAAATGAAAAATTAAAAAATACCTTAGTATGCACATTAAGGAATGAGAAAAAGAGCAAACCAAGTCCAAAGTTATCAGGAGAGAAAATATAACAAAGATCAAAATGGAAATAAATTAAATAGACATTAAAAAGACAATGGAAAAGATCAATAAAACTAAGAGGTAGTTTATTGAAAATATAAACAAAAAAGACCTTTAACCACATTAACCAAGAAAAAAGAAGACTCAAATAAATGGAATTATAAATGAAACAGTAGATGTTACAGTTGATACCACCCAAATACAAAGGATCATAAAAGACTACTCTGAACAATTATACAGAAGCAAATTGGCCAGCCTAGAAGAAATAGATAAATTCTTAGAAATGTATAGCCTACCAAGACTGAATCATGAAGAAATAGAAAATCTTAACAGACTAATTACTAGTAAGGAGTTTGAATTCATAATTAATAACCTCCCAACAAAGACCAGATGGCTTCACTGGTGAGTTCTACCAAACATTTAAAGAATGAATGTTACTGTTACCAACCCTTCCCCAAATCTTCCAAACAATGGGAAAAAAGGGAGTACTTCCAAGCTCAGTTTACAAGATTGGCATTACCCAATACCAACACCAGACAAAGGCACAGAAAAAAGGGAAAATTGAAGGCCAATAGCCCTGATGAACATGGATATAAAAATCTTCAATAAAATATTAGCAAGCTGAGTTCATCAGTTACATTAAAAGGATCATGTATATTGGGGCACCTGGTTGCTCAGTCAGTTAAGCATCCAACTCTTGATCTCAGCTCAGGTTTTCATCTCAGGGTTGTGAATTCAAACTCCATGTTGGGCCCCATGCTGGGTGTAGAGCCTGCTTAAAAAAAAAAAAAAAGAATTGTACACCATGATCAAGTGGAATTTATTCAAGGGATGCAAGGATGGTTCAACATCTCAAATCAATGTGATGCATAACATTAACAAAATAAAGAGTAAAATAATATGATCATCTCAATAGATGCAGGAAAAGCATTTGACAAAATTTAATATCCTTTCATGATGAAAACTCTCAGTAAAATGGGTATAGGGGGAATGTAGCTCAACATAATAAAGGCCATAGATGACAGGTCCACAGATAACATATTCAGTGTTGAAAACTGAAAGTTTTCCCTCTAAGATCAGGAACAAGACAATGATGCTCATTCTCACCACTTATATTTACCTTAGTACTGAAATTCCTATCCAGCCCAATTAGACAAGAAAAAGACATAAAAGTCACTCAAATCAGAAAAGAGGAAATAAAACCATTTCTATTTGCAGATGACGCAATAGTATATATAAAAAACCCGAATGACCATAAGAAAAAACTATGATGTCTAATAGAACTAATAAATTTACAAAAGTTGCAGGATATAAAGTTAATATATGAAAATCAGTTGCAGTTCTATACACTATGAAGAGAAATTAAGAAAATAATCTGATTTATAATAGCATTGAAAAGAAAAAAATCTTCATCCTTGGTTGTAAGCTATTTGATTATGATGTGCCATAAAGTTTCTTGTGCTTGGAGTTTGTTGAATTTGAATCTGTGTGTTTATAGTTTTCATCAAATTTGGAAAATGGCCATTATTTCTTCAAATATTTTTTCTGCCCCTGCTCCTTCCATGGTAACACCAAGTATATGTATATTGGGTCCCTTGAGGTTGTCCTGCAACTCACTGATTTCCTTAAAAATTTTTCCTAACATTTGCTTTGCACATCATTTATATTTTGTATTGTTTGTATTGTTATATGCTCAAATTAACCATTTTTTTCTCCTGCTGAGTTTAATATGCTATTAATGTCATCCAGTGTGTTTGTAATTTCAGATTTATATTTTTCATGTTTAGAAATTCTATTTGGGATTTCTAAAATATCTTTTTTGTATGTATTATTTGACAAGTTCATTCATTTCTTTATCTTATTAAACATATAGAATGCAGTTATATTAACTATTTAATGTTCTTTCTACTAATTCTTTTATCTGTCATTTGAATTTATTTCTATTGATTGATTTCTTCTTCTCATTATGGGTGACATTTTTTCTTCTTTCTTGCATGCCTACTAATTTTTGATTAGAGGAGTGATATTTTGGATTTGTAGATTTTGCCTTGTTAGGAGTTGACTAGTTTTGTACTTTATTCTGGGACATAGTTAATAGGAAAGTTTCATTCTTTTGATTCCTGCATTTAAACTTTGATAGGTGGAATCAGAGTAGTCTATTGGTAGTATTTCCCCCAGGACAATGGCTGTAACTTTCTGAGTAGTGTACCTGATTACTTATGAATTATGAGCTTTTCCACTTTGGTCACATATTATTCCTGGCCTTGTGTGAGCATGGGATTGTTCTTATTGCCCCTGCTACATGTTTCTTTTCCTGTCATCTGGTGTTACCTTTCTGTGTCTGTGCCAATCAGTATTCAGCTGAAAGTCGAAAGAGACCCACACAGTGCCATATAAAGAGGACATGCTTTGAAGTTATACAACCTCACATTCTAATTCCAGTTCTGCCTGTTACTAGTGTGTGATTTTAGTCAACTCTCATTTCCCATTTGTAAAATGGGAATAATAATAATTTTGTTTAAAAATGGGAATAATCACAGTAATAGTGACTCTGAAGGATGACTAAAAGGACAAATATTGCTTGGACCTAGCACAGTTCCTGGCACAGGGTAAGTTTTAAATCCACTGTAAAAGTAATTGGAGGTAGTAATAATCATAATACAATAAAATTAAAAGGGGACACACTGTTCAAAATTTGGAAACAAAATTTTCAGAAATGGATAATCTATAGTTGATTATATAAATAGATTATAAATGTCCAATTCAGCTTCCTGCTGAAGATGTGCCAAGGAGATAGAAGCAAAAAGACAATCTTTTATTTTTAATATTCACTGAACCTTAATGCGACTTCTCATTTTATCTTGAGTAAATGTAATTTTTCTTAGTGTTTTTTTTAAAGTTCAATATTTAAATATATATAAGGAAAGTTAAATTACTGTTGGCCATAAAGTGTCAATGGAAGAACTAAAACTAGAACTCAAGTATCTTTCTGTATCTCTAGGCAACCTGACTAAACCTATCTAAATAATTTTTCTTAAATTATGCATCTTAATTTTCTAAAAGCATTGGATTGTCTTTATGTTGCCTTGGTCATTGCAACTTTGTTTGGGATTTGAAACCAGAAATTTGATCATATTGCTGTTTAATTGTCTTGTTTTAATTGGTTATAAAAATGTCTTCTCCCAATTCAGTTTGTTTTTTATTCCAGCATTGACTGTTGAGCCACCATTGTTTGTTTTTTCCCCATGTTTCTGTTCTTCTCTTGCTTCTCACTTCACTTCAGTTCAAATGTTAGCTGATGTTTGTTTTTGCTACATGCAAGCACTCCTTCAGTGTTCTATAGACAATGATAGGACAACTTTGTGTTTGAAGAGGATGTGTTGAGTTTGGTTGTTGCTCTGGCTTTCACTTGCTCTTATATATGTGGCTTTATCCCTTACTTCTTCCCTTTTGCCTTATCCACCTTACCTCCCTCCATCTATTGTCACTTTATTACAGTTATCTTATTCCTTGTCTCCATTTCCTGTAGAAGGATTCCAAAGGCTATCTGCTGCCAAAAAATGAGCAGCAGATGGAAAGTGGGTAGTTACAACAAGTTACTGTTAAATTGATGATCTATCCAAAATCTGCCATTTTTTTCTTGAAATGTGCTTTGTCTTCTTGCAACTTTGTTTACTTGAAGATTGATTTGACAATTATTTTGTATTATACAGAGTTACATAGTTTTGAACCGTTTTGCTCTACCATTTGCTTTTTACTATTTCAATTCCACATCTTTCTTCTCTTAGTTTTGCTATCATTTCTTCTCTCTCTCTTTCTCTCTCTCTCTTTCTTTCTCTCTCTCTCTTTCTATTTCTTTCTTTCCTTCCTTCCTTCTTTCCTTCCTTTCTTCCTTCTTTTGCTTTTCTAGAAGCAAACTTTGCTTTGTGGTCCACCTTGGTGTTGGTATTAATTTTATTTTTACTCTTTTTTTTAGTCACAAGGAATTCTACAATGTTATTGGTAAATTATTAAGTGGGTATCTATTGGAATGTTAGCAGCCATTTTATCTTGTATGTAGTAGATAGATTCTGGCTCATATGCACTTGCTTCATATCATTATGAATTTATTAAATACCTTCTGAGGTTTGCATTTTACTGAGTATTCCTGATATTAAGATGTCTTTAAGAAATTTGTGGTCTTTTAGAAGTATGCACAGGACATCAATATGTAATAAAGTACTGGAGAGACTAGTATGAATAAATATTATAGGCTATAAGAAAAAATGAAGATCAGTGTGGGTTGGAATTATTCATTAAAAGACATTTTTGATAATGGTGGTATAGTAGGATTGGAGGATTAGTTTTACTGGATGCAAAGTTTTTATACTGGAATCTGATATAAACTACTTTACAAAAAACTTAGAAGATACTGATCTTAAAAGATACCTATCTTTCAGATGATTTTAAAATTCTTATTATGATTCACTGAGGTATCGTTTTATTTAATCATATTTGTGAATGTAGTGGAGACTTCTAGCTGTTCTCTGAAACCTGTTTTTTTCTTCTTGGCCTTAATAAGATTGTGTCTGAAAAGTGATTGTCCAGCTAGAAACTGAATTTCCTACCTCTCCTTGCACCCTTGCATGTTCTATTTTGTTATATGAGAAAGAAATGAATTCTTTTTAAAAAAAATTTACATGTTTTTATTTTTGAGAGACAGAGACAGATCATGAGCAAGGGAGGGACAGAAAGAGAGGGACACACAGAATTCTAAGCAGGCTCCAGGCTCTGAGCTGTCAGCACAGAGCCTGATGTGGGGCTCAAACCCACAAACTGTGAGATCATGACCTGAGTGAAAGTTGGATGCTCAGCCAAATGAGCCACCCAGGTGCCCCAAGAAATGAATTTTTTAAGTGATGGACCTATGTTCCAGTCTCAGGTCTGCCCAAATTAGCATAGTGGTATTCTACCAAAACAGAGTATAAGTTTAGAATCCATTATCTAGCTCTAAGATGACTAAGACTGCCATATGTTTTGATATAATTTTGTGGGATGTGTTCTACTTGGGGAATTGTTAACCTTAATTTTATCTCTTTGTTCCTTTTTTTCTTTACTTTTCACTTAATGTTTATTAAAATAAAGATTAAACTTACAAAAAAGAATTAACAAAATGCATCCTTTGCATAGTACTTCAAGAAAAAGGAAAGGAAAAGGAAGAGAAGAGAAAGGAAAAGAAGGGAAAGATTACCTATTTCTTTAAACTCTCACTGACTTGAATCATGGATGATATCATCTATGACCCAGTCAATTCCAGATATCCAAGGGAGCCAAGTGTAACTTTCCTTCTCAGCTTTAACTGTTGCTTATTAGTTTTGCATCCTGTTACTTTTCTATAAGCCACCATGTCCATTACAAAATACGTCAGAAGTCGTAATAGTCCTGACTAATGTCTTAAACTGCGCTTGTACTGAACAATTGAGACTCTCTCTTGTATTTTCAACATTGGTTCCAGTCTGGGTTGGTTTTTATGTTTTGTTTTTGTTTGTTCATTTGTTTTGCTTTGTTTTGTTTTAACAGTTGCAGACAGCAGCCAATAAGTATATTTGTTAAGCCTCACCGTTTCAGTCCTGAGGTCCTGAGGCAACCCCAACTAAGAACCACTTCTGAGTCCATGAGTATAGATTCTATGGCCAACTGAAATATGACTGTAGGAGACTTATTCTAAAGGCTGTAGCTGGTTATTCTGCTGTTTCCATAAAGGATGGTTAGTAAACATGGAGAAAACAGAGAACATGAGAACAAAAAATTCTGTCACTTGACAGTAACTGATCAGAAATTTGTTGGGAGAGGAAATTGGCAATGGTAGTTAAGGAGAGATGAGAACTTTAGGGTGAATTCATGGATATCTCCCATCCCTAAGTCATTGAGGTACATTTTTGAAGAGATCTCATTTTTCTATGTAAAATGAAGGAATTTAATAGATTGTCTCTGGGATATCTTCAAGATTTCAGATTTTGCATTTCTGTAGGTTTTTTCTTTTTAAACATCTGTTCGGAAAAACATTAAACTTTTACTGGCTTGTTTGTATTGATTTATAACCAGTTCATTTATTGGTTAGAAATAATTGTTTTATTGGAATTAACCAACTATCAACAAGTAATGTTGGGAATAGTAGCCGAATAGTCAAAGGGAGTAGGTACGTCTCTCTATCTCTGTCTTTCTCCATGTATCTACATAACATTTAGGATGTCCCAGACACTGCTGTAATCAATTTATAAATATTAGCTTATTTAGTATCACAATAATCCTAATGAAGTAGATACTATTATTTATCCATTTTACAGGTAAGAACACTGAGGCATAGGAAGGAAAAGTAACTTTCCGAAAGTCACACAGCTAATACCTGGTGGATTGGAATTTAAACAGTTTGGCCCCCGAGTTAGTGATTTTAAGCACAGTGTTATATTGTTAAAGAAAAAAAAAGAAAAAAAGAAGAAAAAAAGAAAAGGAAAAAATCCATGAAGGCTACAAATAATAAAGGAAAAAGAACAAAAATATCCACTTTCTTCCCATTTTTATGCTTTAAAGTATACATGTGTACACTAACATAATATATCATATGTCGTGTCCCGCCCTGGCCAGCTCCGGCCCGCGGGGCGGTGAATTCTCACAGGTTCTTGATCCTGAGGGAGGGAGAGAAAGGGCAGGAAGGGGCGCACAGAGAGTGAAGACAGACAAGCGATTTCTGATCAAGCCCTTTTTTATTAAGAAAATAATTCCTCTTATAAAAGGTTTGGGGCGGGGAACTGACCCAGGTCGGTTGCCAGGTAACAGAGTCAAATGAAAATTAGAGAAAGGGGAAAACTGAAACTGAAACTCCGGACACAGCATCAAAGAAGTGCCCAGATTAGCGCTGCATGAACCAAAATGCGGTTTGATCTTTTGTACATTTTGGCTTTTTATGTCTGGCTCAGTAGGACAGTCTCCGAAATCCTGGACCAGGAAACTCTCCTAGCCTCCAGATGTAAATCTTGTTTTTCTGATTGCTCCCTGGAGAGCGATATATCCTTGCCTGAGGCTCCCAACAATCATAGAATTTATTGTGTTCTTATTCTACTTTCCTGGAACTGTGTAACGATCATCACATATACCATCCATTTTAATATTCACAACTGCTCTAAGAAGTGAGGGTTAGATTGAACCATATAAGTCACTCAAATTTGGCCACTTCTGACTTATGAGAAAATGACAATATAGGGGCAGCTGGGTGACTCGGTCAGTTGAGTGTCTGAGTTTGGCCCAGGTCATGATCTCAAGCCCCACTGTCAACACAGAGCCTGCTTTGGATCCTCTGTCACCCCTCTCTCTGCCCCTCCCGCTCCTCTCTCTCTCAAAAATAAAATAAAACATTAAAAATTACAATATTATGGGGCACCTGGGTGGCTCAGTCAGTTAATGTCTGACTTCAGTTCAGATCGTGATCTCACAGTTCATGAATTCAAGCCCCGCATCGGGCTCTGTGCTGACAGCTCAGAGTCTGGGGCCTGCTTCGGATTCTGCATACACTTTTGTATGTACTCAGAATGGCACTGTTTGCTGTGGCTTCTTCTTAGCATTAATCTCTCGTTAGGACCTTGCTACTTGAAATGAATTCTGTGGATCAGCAGCATTGGCACTACCTGATGAGGAATCTCAGGCCCCTCCCAGGGCTACTGAATTAGAAATTGCATTTTAACAGAATCTCCATTAATGTACATTAATTGGTAAGCACTGCCAGGGCATTCCAAAAGGCTATCTGAAAGTACAAAACGCTGGCAGATTTCACATTGAGGAAAGGCATTATAACATTCTTTAAATGGAAAAAAATGGGGAAGAAATGTACCCTGCCAAATATAAGTAATTTTTGACCATCCAGATAGGTGGGACTGAGCAGAGGAGTTTTGCAACATGTTCAGGAAGTTCAGATGTTGAGATCTTTACTAAAAGCGAGAAGTGAGGGAATAAGATCTTCTCCAATCGGACAACGCTTTGAGGCTTCTTAATTTTTGGGGGGCTTCATGTTGACCTCCTATTTGCTCTATCCCCGTCTTATGAAACCAAGCTCCATTCCTGAAAAGGCTTTAAGAGTTTCATTTTTCTTTTGTGTGTGTGTGGGGGGGAGGAGGTTTTAAAAAATAATGTGTAAATAAATAACAAATTTAAAACACATTTAAAATAAATGTGTAAATAAAAATTTTATTCTAATCCAAGGGGATTTACACAGCTCTGATTCACATCCTAATACCTTCTGGGGAAGCCTTTACCCAAGCTGATAGAGAACTCACAGGAAGAAGTTTTTTTTTTTTTTTAATTAGGTGGAACATGAATCAGGCCTCGGGAAATCCCAGGAGCTAGAATGGAGAGTCTTGAGAGGACCCAGCTAGGGCTTCGCACTGAGGTAGCAAGTACCAAGGGTAACAAAGATAGCCAAGGTGATGAGGAATATGCCGAAACAATAAATCAGACCTTTCTAATGTGCTGAGGTAATCAGACACTCCCCGCTTCCACTCAATATAATACAACTCTGAATTGCTACTTCACAGGTAACTGGAGGAAAAAGAAACAATGAATATCAATTGATCCACTCTACTTCTTTTTGGATTAGGCAAAGGAAGTTTACGTATTAGAAAAGATTAACCCAATGCATATGTAATTATCATTTTTTAAAATGTTTGTTTTTGAGACAGAGAGAGACAGATCATGAGCAGGGAGGGGCAGAAAGAGGGAGACACGGAATCAGAAGCAGGCTCCAGGCTCTGAGCTGTCAGCACAGAGCCCGATGTGGCGCTCGAACCCACGAACGTGAGATCATGACCTGAGCCAAAGTCGGAGGCTCAACTGATTGAGCCACCCAGATCCCCCTATATAATTATCGTTTTAATCACCTTTGTATATTTTTGCACCTTAATGAAAATTATTTTTGTTTCAAGTAGGAATTACTAACACCTGTTTTCAAATTCCAGTGGTACAAAATGACATTCAGAGATAGTTTCCCACCAACTTCTCAGTTTCTCTCTTAAGGGACTATCAGTATTACTCTTTCCTTGTGATTTTTTACCAAAGAAATTCATTCCAAAATTTTTATACAGTGATACCCGACTTACATGCATTGTTTTCCACTGTAATCTCTCTCTCTCTCTCTGTCTTTTGCTGAACAGTATATCCTATAGATTGTTTCACATCAGTATACTTAAAACTGCCTCTTAATTTTTAATAGCTTTCTAGTGGTCTGTGGATATTTGGATGTTATTGTAATTTACTGAACCAGTCCCCTGTTGATGGACGTTTAGGTTGTTTTTAATCCTTTTACATGTCTGTGTGCTGATAAAGATAGCATGATAAAGGATGAGACTAGAGATGAACTGCCTGGGTTCAAACCCCAGATCTGTCGGTTATTCGTGGGTAATTGACTATATACTCTGTTCCTTCCGACACATGTTAAGCAGTATGCAAGGGTGAGCTATTTTAACTCATGGTAATATTATCGCCAGGATAAATGTCCAAAAATAGAATTGCCATGTCAGTGCCTATGTGCCTACAAAATTGTTATAGATATTGTCAAGGTGCCCTTCACAGGTGTTTGCAGCTTATACAAGGAGTAATTGTATCTTTTTCTCCATATTATTTCCAGCATTAAATATGTTTAGTAGGTTGGGAAAGGAACCTTTAATTTTTTTTCCTGTTTTTTTTTAAATTTTTTAACGTTTTATTTAGTTTTGATACAGAGAGAGACAGAGCATGAGAGGGAGAGGGGCAGAGAGAGAGGGAGACACAGAATCCAAAGCAGTCTCCAGGCTCTGAGCAGTTGTCAGCACAGAGCCCAATGCAGGGCTCAAGCCCATGAATGTGAGATCATGACCTGAGCCGAAGTCGGCTGCTCAACCAACTGAGCCACCCAGGGGCCCCTTTTTTCCTGTTTATTAACCAGTTAAAATGCTTACCATTAGTAAAGTGTAGGGAAGATTGAAGGAGAACCCAAAGCTGAAGAATAAGATTAAAATAAACTCTTCTCCATTTTTTTCTAGGGTATATTTTATCATTGCCAATATTAAATATAATTCAGTTTTTATCAACTGTGAGACTCCAGTAAAGCTTCAAATTCTTCATCTTCTGAGGCAAAAAGACTAACTTGTTCTTCCACAATATTTCTATTTTTCCTTCATTTGCATGGGGCTAGACTGTATTTCCCAGTTGCCTTGCATTTAGTAGAGGCCATGTGGCTAATTTGTGTCAATATGAAGTTGGTGAAAATTGTGCACCCACTGCCAAGCCTAGCCCCTAAAATATTTTTTTTATTATCTTGTGCTTAATCTTTCTTTGCTCATTGGGCAGCCAGATGAAAAGGATTCTGGGAGATTCTCAAAGGCCCTAGGAAACGGTGGAGCCATTGGATGGAAGAAGCCTGAGTTCCTATATGACTATGTGGAGGAGAGCACACTCAGGGCCCCTACTATCAAGCATCAAAATGTGATATCAGTAAGAAAAAAAATTGTTTTGTAAAGCCACTGAGATTTTGTGGTGTTTGTTATAGTAATTTAGACCACTCCAGTGTTTCTCAACATTATTTTTATCACTTCTCAAGGTAGACTTATTAGACTTTCTTCATAATTTCCCCTTCATAAAATTCTAATACCATAAGTACAGTATTTTCTGTTTATGAACTATATATATATATATCTGTGCTTTTTAAATAAGAAAGTAAGGTGTTTTTTTTGCTCCCCACCCCCTTGCCAAGAACCAATTCCACCCCCCACCCCCAAGGGTGCTGTTGATTCCATTGGTAATATATGGCCTGTCCTGACTAATGCACTTTGAAGAACACCTTTAATTTTTTCTTGGGGTAGTTCAAGGCAGTACTACTGGGAAGTAAAGGAGGAAAAAGATTGGCTGAACTTCCAGGAGTTCTTTTCACTCTAAGTTTCTGGACAGCATTTATTATCTTCATAAACGGCATGATTTACATGATAGTCACTGCCAGGAATTCTAACAGAGCACATGCCCTTAAACTCACTGATTGTAATGCATTGATTTGTCTGTTTGTATGTGGGTGAAGGGGGTAGGAGGTGGAGAGGGAGTGGGGAATGGGAAGAATAGCCTGGTCTATTAGGCATTACAGTCATTTTAATATGACTAGATTGAATAATTGTTATCACATACCTCACCCAGTGCCTTATGGGAGTGAGCTAAGGAGGGATGAAAAAGCTCCAGACTACTGAGTGATTAACACAAGCCTGCTTGGATAACTGGCTTATAGTATTTTATATTCGATATAATTTTTTAAGTTTATTTTTTTATTTTTGAGAGAGAGAAACAGAGAGAAGAGCAGAGAAGGAGAGAGAGTCCCAAGCAGGCTCCAAGCTGTCAGCCTGTAGCTGAAGCAATTGCAGGGCTTGATTTCACCAAGCATGAGGTCATGACCTGAGCCAAAGCCAATAGGCAGACGCTTAACCAACTGAGTCCATCAAGTGCCTCTATGGATTTTATATTTGAAAGGACGCTGTCATCTTTACTTTCTCTGTAAAAAAGTGTCTCAGGAACTTCCCAAGGGAGTAGGAAGAAGCAGACAGGCACAGGAACTCTTTTTCTATGCAGCGAGCACTCTGTGTCATGCACACAAGTGATACATGCTTGCTGCCACTTGTTATTTTCTATTTTTCTTTTTTATAGTAGCCATGCTAATGGGTGTAGGTGTTACCTCATTGTGGTTTTGGTTTTTATTTCCTTAATGATTTATGAGTTTGAGCATCTTTTCATATGCTGTTGGTTATTTGTATATTTTCCTTGGAGAAATGTCTATTCAAATCTCTGGCCCATTTCTATTTAAACTCCAAAATCTGATTCTTTGATTTTTATTTTTTCATATATGTCATATAAAATTGTAAGATATTTAAAGTATACATCATGGTGATTTGACATATGTATATATTGTGAAAGGATTCCTAGCATCTATTTAATTAACACATCTTTTACCTCACACATTTACTTTGTTTGTTTAGTGAGAACAGATTCTGTTCTGTTAGTAAATTTCAATTACACGATACAGTGTTAGCAACTAGAGTTACCATGTTGACATTATATCTTCAGATCTTATTCATCTTACAGCCAAAACTTTGTCCCCTTTTAATAGCCTCTTCCTAGTCCCCCTTCCCTAGCCCCTGGCATTTTGCCCTTTTTAATGGGGTTAATTTGGTTTTTTGTTGAGTTAAAGGAGTTTGTTTGTTGTTGAGTTATAGGAGTTCACTACATATTTTAGATAATAACTTTTTATGAGATAGATGATTTTGAAATATTTTCACAAATTCCTTTGGTCGCCTTTTCAGTCTGTTGATTGTGATTGTTGATGCACTGCTACTTCACTTTTAAATTCCAATTTGTCTACTTGTAAGTGAGGTTTTCATGTGTATCATATTTCTTTTTCTGCGAATTGTCTATTTATGTTTTTTGCCTAATTTTTTATTTGGAAAATTGGATTTTTTTATTGAACTAAACTACCCTTTTCTCCTGCTGATACGTTGAAAATATTTTTTTATTTGCCATATATCTTTTCAATTTGTTAATTGAATTTAATCTACAAAGATTGTTTTTAAAAATGTTTTCATTGTCAGATTTAACAATCTTTTATTACATGATTTAGAAAAGCTGGAAATTTTGCTTAGCTAAGATTGTGTGTGTGTGGACACACACACACACACACATTATTTTATAGCACAGTATTTAGTAGTTTCAATTTGAAATATTTTAAGGTTGACATCTGCTTACTTTGTAGTTTGCTGTCCAGCTGACCTTATACTTTTTATTAAGTAATCCAGTTTACTCTCAAAAATTTAAAATGCTACCTCCATTATATATTGATCATATTATTTTCTAGAGTTTCTTATGAACAACATTAAAATTTTTTTAATTATGAAATTTTCTGGATTCTAGATAGCTAGCTACCTGCCTATCTATTTCATTTTCATTTACTAAAATACAGAGTATCTCTGGAAGGACATACAACAAATTAGTAATAGTGGTCACTTTTGCATGGAGAACAGGAAATGGGATTATTGGAGGAAATGGGAAAGAGTCTTTCTCTCCACTCTGTATTCCCATGTATATTTTGAGTTTATTACTAGTTGCAAGTATAAAGCTATTGAAAAATAAATAAATATGTTTAAATGGCATCTAAACCATTTCAAACACCCCCTTTCCTCTCCCCTCATAACCCCCTGCCTTCTTACAATATGTTGTCTTAACGTTTAGTCCCTAGCATTCCCCAGAATTTTGTAGTTCTCTAGTCCTTGGGGCCTGAGGCAATATTCAGTTCCCTAAAATGAAAACTGCAGGGCCACCTTTGGTTTCTACCATCCTGACCCTCCATGTTGAGAAAATGTGGAGTGTGCCTTGGGAAGTGGATGGAGCCCCAGAGAGGGAAGGACAATGAAAGTCATGGGCATGGCTTCCAGGAAAGTTTACACATGCTTCCAGAATGTCAATTTTTAGGAATGCAGGATTCTTGGGTAGAATATCCAGGGAGAGCTTTTGAGACTCATTATTATAACCCATGTCACCCCCAATGGTAAAAGTCTAAACAGCATTTCATAAGTGCATTCTGTGCAATTTTAGTTTCTCAAGGAACTCTTTAATATTTTTCCCCCTTGTGGTCAAAGAAGTTTGAAAAACAAGTAACGCTATCTCCAGTTTGGAGAATGATGATGATATACACTAACATTTTAAATGTATGAGTAATTTTGTAAAACAAACAAAAACAACCTTTTTAATTTGTGTTTGAACTAGATTTTCCAGCTTATTTGACCACAGAATCATTCTGGCCCACACATGTCTTCAGTGTGCTGTGACCTACCTGCTGTGGTAGTGTAAAGTGGGAGCTGTGTAAATTGTAACAACCAACGGAAATAGACAAATGTTGAAGCAGTAGATAAGAAATGCCAATCTAAATTTGTGTAAAGCCACATTGTTAGGCTCTTGTGACATTTTAAAAAATATTGTTTTGCTTTTTTTCTTTTTCTTTTTCTTCCCTTTCCTTTCTTTTTTCTTTTCCTCCTTCCTTCCTTCCTTCCTTCCTTCCTTCCTTCCTTCCTTCCTTCCTTCCTTCCTTCCTTTCTTTCTTTCTTTCTTTCTTTCTTTCTTTCTTTCTTTCTTTCTTTCTTTCTTTCTTTCTCTCCTTTCTTCTCTTTTCTTTCTTTCTTTTTTGTTGTTTGTTTTTTGAGAGAGAAAGAGAGCATGCATGCCAGAAAGGGCCAGACAGAGAAACCTAAACAGGCTCATGGAGCCTGTTGTGTCTGTCTCACAACTGTGAGATCAAAACCTGAGTGGAAACCAAGAATCAGATGCTTAACCAACTGAGCCACCCAGGCACCTCTATTTAGACATTTTTATAGAATAACTAGGGCAGGATTATAAATAATTCAGCAAATGAAAATACTGCTTGTAAATAAGTACTTTTGAAACTTGAAAAACAGTCCTCTTCTACAAGTTAAACAACACTAGTAATTGTTTTTACTCTTCAGATATTTGGCAAATCCTATCATGGCCATAGTGGTCATGAGTTTGGATCCTTTCTGAATTAGCACAAATCTGAAATAGACAAGCCTAAATCCTGACATCTGCCTAAGTATGTAAGTTCTGGAATAGGGATAACAAGCTTCATTTTCTGATAAAGTCTAAAGCAATGATTGAATATAATAGAGTTAAAAGGCAAGCTGAGGGGGTGTGAAAACCAGGGAGGAAAAAGGAAGGAGTGGAGACATGGCTAAAAAATGAAAAGAAAAAAGAAAAATACTTGTCCATGGCAGATTGCTACTGACTTTGTCTCAAGTGGCACTCAGTAGCCTCAAGGTTAAGGATCCTCTGTCCTGGGAACATAAGCCTTTAATGTTCTCAGACCTGGCAATTTTGGATCTAGGTAGAGGTAATGTGGTTATTCAGTTTTGATGAGGCTTTGTATATCTGCTTTGACATTAAGACCTGGTAAGGTCACAAGTCTCTTTTTATGCCCATATAAGGAATACTGTAAGAGGGGAGTCTGGGTAGCTCAGTCGGTTGAGCTTCTGGCTTCTGGCTCAGGTCAT
>NC_043705.1:82183992-82191935 GCF_006229205.1 Suricata suricatta | reverse complement strand
TAATGTTCTCAGACCTGGCAATTTTGGATCTAGGTAGAGGTAATGTGGTTATTCAGTTTTGATGAGGCTTTGTATATCTGCTTTGACATTAAGACCTGGTAAGGTCACAAGTCTCTTTTTATGCCCATATAAGGAATACTGTAAGAGGGGAGTCTGGGTAGCTCAGTCGGTTGAGCTTCTGGCTTCTGGCTCAGGTCATAATCTCATGATTCCTGGGTTCAAGCTGCCTATTGGGCTGTGTGCTGACAGCTGGCTCAGAGCCTGGAGCCTGATTCAGATTCTGTGTCTCCCTCTCTCTCTGACCTTCCCCTGCTCACACTGTCTCTCTCTGTCTCTCAAAAATAAATTAAAAAAACATAAAAAATTAAAAAAAAAGAATAAGATATAGTTTTCCATTCAGGCAATACATTACAATCACTCAGGGAACCTTAAAAACACAGTACTTCTCAAGCCCCATTCAATGCCAATTAAATTGGAGTTTTATTTTATTTATTTTTTTTAACTTTTTAAAAAATGTTTTATTTATTTTTGATACAGAGAGAGACAGAGCATGAGAGGGGGAGGGGCAGAGAGAGAAGGAGACACAGAATCTGAAGCAGGCTCCAGGCCCTGAGCTAGCTGTCAGCATAGAGCCTGACTCAGGGCTCGAACCCATGAATGTGAGATCTGACCTGAGTCGAAGCCGGAGGCTTAACCGACTGAGCCACCCAGGCGCCCCTTAAATTGGAGTTTTAAACATTGGGCTCTAGATGTAGGTATGTTTAGAAAACATTCTAGATGAATTTAATATACTTTTCAAATTTAAGCCACTGATGTAACAATCCAGAAGGTGTCTCTTAAGAATCCACCAGCTCACCAACAAGGGCACAGAGGACAATAAAAAAAAATGTGGTATATTTTAGGTCAATGACACTGAGGCTGCTTCTGGCTATTTGTGATTAAACCTGTACTTCTGTAAGATCTCTCATTTCTGGATCATGGGATTTTAACATAAAACTATTTGTTGATTGGTCAGTACTGATTACAAATTTGACTCTAGATTTGGATTGGCTCTAATGGAATTATTTAGGAGCCAGAGGAGGCAGTGTGGTGAACTAAGAGATACCCAAGGGATGTCTTGTATTTTAGACATATCCTTCCTTGCTTCCATTGTGAAGAAGTCCCAGAGGCCTGCTCCAGCTGGTCCAGGGTCCCCTGAAGGGGTTGCGGCATTGGCAGGAAAATTGGGTTGAGAGAGATCCACGCAGTTTCTTTCTTTCTTGGTCACCAGCCTGGCATCATCTCTATCTTGCCAGATTTTGGGCCTTTATTTATAGACTTAAGTGTTAACATGACATCAAAAAGTGGAATTTTTACAAATAATTCTCAGTGATAAAGATACTTTGAAAAGGGTGCAGAAACAGGTTTAACAGAGGCATTTTTTCAGAACTATTCTAATTACAGTGAGGTAACTTACACATCATAGGATAACAGGATATTCTCAGTGAAAAGCAGATAACATACACATTTGTTTGAACCCGTAGTATATCTTACAACTAAGAAGATATTGCAGGATGTTTTCAGTGAGAAGCAGATAGCAAACACATTTTATAACAATAATGCTAAGATTCAGGCATAAACAAGGCTAGGAGGCATTCTGTTAGGCTCAAGAGAGGAAGAATGTATTCACAATGGTTAGTAAATAAACCTTTTGTCAACTTCGTTCTTTGACGTTGAAGGTGTAAGCGCCATAGGCCCCTAGATGAGGTGGCCTTTGCATATGAGTTTAAGTTGTAACTACTCTTACCTATCCTCACAAAGGGCACCAATTAGCATATGTATGCACAGTAACTTATGCCTGGCTCTTGTTTGTTTCTATTTCCTAAATTAGGTCTTTTCTCCTGGCCTGAGTAAGTATTATTCTTGTGCTCTTTAACCCCCTTTATTATCCATGTCTTAAGTTTGTGAAGCTAAATAGAAGAGCCTTTCGACAAACATCTTCGGTGCTTTGTTTAAATTCCTCTTTATAGAGATGGGAAATGCTTCTTCCCATGAGGTATCTGTGTGGGGAATATCGGTCTGACTTGGAACATTGTAAGGCCTAATCAATAGCAACAGGCTTAATTTCACATTAGCAGTAGTAGCAGAAGGAGATGCCGGTTTCTACCTCTCATGACAGGAGCTGTGCAACGTCTGCCATTTCCTTACTGTGACTGTGTCATTCAGTAAGGCCAGTGCCACTCCCAGCAAAGAAGCAATCCAAATTCTCCTTGGTAGTCAGGATCAGTCACACTAGTCAACACAATAAGTCCTCCTGTTGATTCATAAGCATGAGGAGCCCAAAGAGGCCAGCCTGACATCTTAATTTCCCCTTTGGTGGAATCATTGTATCTTTTGGTGGAAGCATTCTTCCCTCTGTAATTAAGACCTCTAGGACAGCAAAGCATAACATTGCAGGAACAAGAAAAAAAAACATTTGCTAGTGGGTCTCTAAGGATAATAATGAGGGATGCCACTCCCATTTCTATCCTTGATTTCAAGACTCATGAATTCTGGATATGGGATGAACATCATCAATAATGGATGCTATTCCTGATGAACATAGATGCAAAAATCCTCAATAAAATCTAGTAAACCTAATCCAACACGTAATCCAACAACACATTAAATAAATCATTCACCATTATCAAATAGGATTTATTTTTAGGTTGTAAGCACGGTTCAATATTTGCAAATCAATCAGTGTGATTCACCGTGTTAATAAAAGAAAGGATAAGAACCATATGATCATTTCAAAATGCAAAAAATGTATTTGACAAGGTACAAAATCCATAAAAACCCTCAACAAAGTAAGTTTAGAGGGAACATACCTCAACATAATAAAGGCTATATACAAACCATTCACAGCTAATATCCTCAAGGGGGAAAATCTGAGAGCTTTTCCTCTAAGATTAGGAATAAGATGGATGTCCACTCTCACCACCGTTATTCAGTGTTGTCCTGGAAGTCCTAATCCCAGCATTCAAAACAAAAAGAAATAAAAGGCATCCAAATCAGCAAGGAAGAAGTAAAATTTTCACTATTTGCAGATGACTTGATACTATATATAGAACACCCAAAAGATTCCACCAGAAAACTGCTAAGCTGATACATGAATTCAGTAAATCACAGGACACAAAATCAGTGTACAGAAATCTTTTGCATTTCTATATACCAAAATGAAGCAGCTGAAAGAGAAATCAGGAAATCAGTCCATTTACAATTATACCAAAAAACAATTTAAAAAAACTAGGAATAAACCTAACCACAGAGATCAGAATGAAAGACCTGTGTTCTGAAAACTATAAAACACTGGTAAAAGAAATTGAAGGTGACAGAAAGAAATGGAAAGACATTTTATACTCATAGATTGGGAGAACATTGTTAAAATGTCTGCACTATCCAAAGTGATCTACATATTTAATGCAGTTTCATCAAAATACCACCGACGTTGTTTCACAGAGCTAGAGCAAACAATCCTAAAATTTGTATGGAACCACAAAAGACCCTGAATAGCCAAAGCAATCTTGAAAAAGAAAAAAAAAAAAAAAGCTGGAGGATCACAGTTCCAAACTTCAAGCTATATGCAAAGCTGTAGTAATCAAGACAGTATGGTACTAACACAAAAAGAGACACAGATCAATGGAATACAATAGACAGCCCAGAAGGAAACCCACAACTATATGGTCAACTCATCTTTGACAAAGCAAGAAAGAATATCTGATAAGAAAAAGACAGTCTATTTAATAAAGAACACTGGACAACTATATGCAAAAGAATGAAACTGGATCAGTTACCTAAGCACGACACCTTTAAGACCATAAACAATCCTTCGAAAAGAGCACAGGCAGTGATTTTTTTGACATTGGCAGAAGCAACATTTTTCTAGTTATGTTTCCTGAGGCCAGGGAAATAAAAGCAAAAATAGACTATTGGGATTTCATCAAAATAAAAAGCTGAACAGCAAAGGAAACAATCAACAGTTGGGGCACTTGGGTGGCTCGGTCGGTTAAGCATCTGACTTTGGCTCAGGTCATGATCTCACAGTGCATGGGTTTGAGCCCCGCGTTGGGCTCTGTGCTGACAGCTCAGACCCTGGAGCCTGCTTCAGATTCTGTGTTTCCCTCTCTCTCTGCCCCTCCCCTGCTCACACTGTGTCTCTCTCAAAATAAAGACATAAAAAAAAATCAACAAAACAAAAAGATAACATAGTGAGTGGGAGAAGATATTTGCAAATGATATATCTGATAAAGGATTAGCATCCACAATATATAAACACTTATGCAACTCAGAACCCCAGAATCAAACAATCCAATTAAAAATGGGTGGAATACATGAAGAGACATTTCTTCAAAGAAGACCTACACATGGCCAACAGGCACATGAAAAGATGTTCATCATTGGTGATCAGGGAAATGCAAATCAAAACCCTAGTAAGATAATACCTCACGCCTGTCAGAATGGTGAAACTAAACAACACAAGGAACAAGAATTGGCACGGATGTGGAGGAGAAGGAACCCACTTGAACTGTTGGTGGGAATGCAAACTTGTCCAGCCACTGTGGAAAACTGTGGAGGTGCCTTAAAAAATTAACAACAGAATTGGCATATGATCCAGTAATTCCATCACTGGGAAGTTACCAAAGAAAATGAAAACAGTTTTGAAAAGATAGGTGCACCCCTATGTTTATTGCGGCATTATTTATAATAGCCAAAGTATGGAAGCAACCCAAGTGCCCATCGATAGATGAACACATGAAGAAGATACAGTGTATATATACAATGGAATAATGTTCATCCATAAAAATAATGAAATGTCATTTGCGAAAACATAGTTGGATCTGGAGAGTATAATGCTAAGTGAAATAAGTCAGTCAGAGAAAGACAAATGCCATATGATTTTACTCATATGTGGAATTTAAGAAACAAATTAGCAAAGAAGGAAAGAGACAAAAAGCAGACTTTTAACTACAGAGAACAAACTGAGTTACCAGAGGAAAGTGGGAGACTGGATGTGTGTAATAGGCAAAGGGAATTAAGAGTACACTTACGATGAGCACTGAGTAGCGTATAGAGTTGAATCATTATATTGTATACCTGGAACCAATGTAACACTATATGTGAACTATACTGGAATTTTAAAAAATGGATACTGTTCTCACTTGATCTAGAAAAGGTGACTTAATATGAAATTTTCAATGTTTATCACTGGACAAAGGAAGAGGACTGGGTCTGCCAGAAATGAGCAATTTGAACAATACAAATCTGTGAGGTAGAGCAGGCATCATTGCAGCCTAGATGAACTCTGAGTCAAGACTCTTGACTCTTTTCCATGTAATCTCTGGGTTAGCAGGATTCTGATCCAAAGTAGAGAATAATTTATATACAGAACAAGAAAAGTCTGTCCCTGATATTTTTCTCATTTTAAATTAATTCAATGACAAATATATATGTGTATGTATATATACATATGTAAGCAAGATAGCTATAAAAGATGGATAAAATAAAAATCTAAAAAGATTTTGCATTCAGATTTCTTTACGTGTGTAGTTTGTCTTTGACTTTTATAAAAATGATATCAAATCATATATAATCTTCAGAGACTTTCTTCCACTTGGCGTTTTCTGAGATTCTGTAGTTATAGTTGATCCTGTGGTTATACCTCATTCATTTTCACTGCCATGTAGTGTTCAATACTAAATTTGTAAATGTAACAAAATTTATTAATCTGTTGATAGACATTTTAGTTTGCTTTAATATTTATTCTATAAACAATGCTACAGTAAGCATTCTTGTGATGGATTCTCATTAATGATTCTTTCAGCAAATTTCTGTGGGTGATAAACCCTCTTAAATGAGGTTCTTAAAAGTGTTATTTATTTTCCATTGCCTGAGAATAATAGTCTATTTAGATTAAGAAATTTTGCCTGGCATTTTTTAAATTCATAATTTTGAATATATATGCATAATTTACTTCCATATTCTTTTATTGCTGATGACTTGTCTGCTCTGAGTATAAGTCATTTCTTCATGAGTAAGCTCTTTTTTACCTTGATAGTCTCATCATTATTTAGTATGCATTTTCAGTATGAATATTCACATCCTTATGGAACATTTTGAGCACTATATTTTTGAATATTTTTAATTTGTCATTCCCTCTCTTGTATTCTTTTGGAATTCTTATTAAAAATATGTTCAAAATGTTTTTCATTCAGATATTTTAAGTGTTTCATTTCTTTATCTCCCTGTGATGTTTCCTTGGGGAATTCAATATCACAGTATTTTATTTTAGTGATTTTCTAAATAGTTTATTGTCAAATTGGTTTCCATATAATACCCAGTGCTCCTCCGCACAAGTGCCCTCCTCCATAAACACCACCTCTTTTCCCCTTCCCCCTCCCCCTTCAACCCTCAGTTCATTTTCAGTATTCAATAGAATCTCAAGTTTTGCGTCCCTCTCTCTCCCCAACTCTGTTTCCCTCTTCCCCTCCCCCTGGTCCTCCATTAGGTTTCTCCTGTTCTCCTGTTAGTGCAAACATATGGTATCTGTCCTTCTCCCCCTGACTTATTTCACTTAGCATGACACCCTCGAGGTCCATCCATTTTCCTGCAAATGGCCAGATTTCATTCTTTCTTATTGCCATATAATACTCCATTGTATATATATACCACATCTTCTTGATCCATTCATCAGGTGATGGACATTTAGGCTCTCCATGATTTGGCTATTGTTGACAGTGCTGCTATGAACATTGGGGTACATGTGCTCCTATGCATCAGCGTTTCTGTCTCTCTTGGGTAAACTTCTAGCAGTGCTATTGCTGGGTCATAGGGGAGTTCTACTGATAGTTTTTTGAGGAACCTCCACACTGTTTTCCAGAGCAGATGCACCAGTTTACATTGCCACCAACAGTGTAGGAGGCTGCCCATCTCTCCACACCCTTGCCAGCATCTGTAGTCTCTTGATTTATTCATTTTAGCCACTCTGACTGGTGTGAGGTGGTATCTCAGTGTGGTTTTGATATGTATTTCCCTGATGAAGAGTGATGTTGAGCATCGTTTCATGTGCCAGTAGGCCATCTGGATGTCCTCTTTGGAGAAGTGTCTGTTTATGTCTTCTGCCCATTTCTTCACTGGATTCTGTGTTTTTTTGGGTGTGGAGTTTGGTGAGTTCCTTGTAGACTTTGGGTACTAGCCCTTTATCTGATATGTCATTTGCAACTATTTTTTCCCATTCTATCGGTTGCCTATTAGTTTTCTTGATTGTTTCCTCTGAGGTGCAGAAGCTTGTTATTTTCATGAGGTCCCAATAGTTCATTTTTGCTTCATTTCCCTTGCCGTTGGGGATGTGTTGAGCAGGAAATTGCTGCGTTTGAGGTTAAGGAGGTTGTTTCCTACTTTCTCCTCGAGGGTTTTGATGGTTTCCTGTCTCACATTCAGATCCTTCAGCCATTTTGAGTTAATTTTTGTGTATGGGTAAGAAAGTGGTCTAGTTTCATTTTCCTGCATGTTGCTGTCCAGTTCTCTCAGCACCACCTGCTAAAGAGGCAGTCTTTTTTCCATCAGATACTCTTTCCTGCTTTGTCAAAAATTAATTGGCCGTACATTTGTGGGCCCAGTTCTGGATTCTCTGTTCTATTCCATTGGTCTATGTGTCTGTTTTTATGCAAATACCATATTGTCTTGATGATGACAGCTTTGTTGTAGAGGCTAAAGTCTGGGATTGTGATGCCTCCCGTTTTGGTTTTCTTCTTCAAGATTACTTTGGCTATTTGGGGTCTTTTGTGGTTCCATATGAATTTTAGGATAGTTTGTTCTAGCTTTGAGAAGAAGGGTGGTGCCATTTTGATGGAGATTGCATTGAATGTGTAGATTGCTTTGGGTAGTAATGACATTTTCACAATGTTTATTCTTCCGATCCATGA
>NC_043705.1:82182252-82183892 GCF_006229205.1 Suricata suricatta | reverse complement strand
ACAGAAAAAATCTTATTGATAAGAATGTGCTAATTGCAGGGGACAGTAATACTCCACTGATAGCAATGATTAGGAACCAGACAGGAAATCACTAAAGAAACAATGGACCTTAATGACACACTGGAACAGATGGAATTGATAGGTATATTTAGAACTCTGCATCCTGAAGTTAGGAAATTCACCTTCCTTTTGACTGCACATGGCACATTCTCCAAGATCGATCACATAATGGGGCATAAAGCAGCCCTCCATAAGTATAAACAAATAGAGATCATACCATGCACACTTCCAGATCACAATGCTATAAAACTTGAAATTAACCACAGGAAAAAGTTTGGAAAACTTCCAAAAATGTGGAGGTTAAAAACCACCCTAGTAAAGAATGATTGGGCTAATCAGGCAATTAGAGAAGAAATTTAAAAATATATGGAAACAAATGAAAACGAAAATGCAACCATCCAAAGTCCCCGGGACACAGCAAAGGCAGTCCTAAGAGGAAAGTATATTGCAATACAGGCCTATTTCAACCAACTATAAAAAGCACAAATTCAAAATCTAACAGAGGACCTACTAGAACTAGAAGGGGAGCAGCAAGAGCACCCCAAACCCAGCAGAAGAAAAGAAATCATAAAGATCAGGGCACAAATAAACAATATAGAATCCAAAAAGCAGTCGAGCAGATCGATGAAACCGAGAGTTGATTCTTTGAAAAAATAAACAAAATTGATAAACCTCAAGCCAGACTCCCTAGAAAGAAAAGAGAGAGCACGCAGATAGACAAAATCATGAATGAAAAAGGATCTATCACAACCAATCCCTTAGAAATACAGCAATCATCAAAGATTATTATGAAAAATTATATGTCAACAAACTGGACAATCTAGAAGAAATGGACAAATTCCTAAATGCACATGCATGACCAAAATTCAAACGGGAAGAGATAGAAAATCTGAGCAGACCCATAACCAGTGAAGAAATTGAATCAGTTATCAAAAATCTCCCAAAGAATAAGAGCCCAGGGCCAGATGACTTCCCAGGGGAATTCTATCAGATATTTAAAGCAGGGTTCATACCCATTCTTCTCAAACTATTCCAAAAAATAGAAATAGAATGAAAACTTCCAAACTCACTCATTGAAGCCAGCCTCACCTTGATACCAAAACCAGACAGAGACCCAGTCAAAAAAAGAGAACTACAGACGAATATCCTTAATGAATACAGATGCAAAAATACTCAACAAGATACTGGCAAATCGAATTCAACAGCATATAAAAATTATCCATCATGATCAAGTGAGATTCATTCCTGGGTTACAGGGCTGGTTCAATATTTGTAAACCCATCAGTGTGATCCATCACATTAACAAGAGAAAGGATAAAAACCATATGATCCTGTCGATAGATGCAGAAAAAGCATTTGACAAAATACAGCACCTTTTCTTAATAAAAACCCTTGAGAAAGTTAGAATAGAAGGAACTTACCTAAACATTATAAAAGCAGTTTATGAAAAGCTCACAGCTAATATCCTCCTCAATGGGGAAAAACTGAGAGCTTTCCCCCTGAGATCAGGAACACAGCAGGGATGTCCACTCTCACCACTGTTGTTTAACATAGTGCTGGAAGTCCTAGCATCAGCAACC